>NC_136176.1:2245868-2416052 GCF_965212315.1 Lampetra planeri | reverse complement strand
CCTACTCCACCCCTCCTATCCCCCTCCTCCCCCCCTCCTCCCTCCTCTTCCCCCCCTCCCCCGCTTCCCCCCCCCTCTCCCCCCCCTCCCCCCTCTCCCCCCCCCACTCTCCCTCCTCTTCCCCCCCCCCTCACCTCCTCTTCCCCCCCCCTCCCTCCCTCCTCTTCCCCCCCCACCTCCCCCTCCCAACCCTCTCCCCCCCCCCCCTCCCTCCCTCTTCCCCCCCCCCCCCTCCCTCCTCTTCCCCCCCCCCTCCCCTCCCCCCTCCTCCCCCTTCCCTCTCTTCCCCCCCCCTCCCTCCTCTTCCCCCCCCTCCCCTCTTCCCCCCCTCCCTCCTCTTCCCCCCCCCCCTCCCTCCTCTTCCCCCCCCTCCCTCCTCTCCCACCCCCCCTCCCTCCTCTTCCCCCCCCCCTCCCTCCTCTTCCCCCCCCTCCCTCCTCTTCCCCCCCCCTCCCTCCTCTTCCCCCCCCCCCTCCCTCCTCTTCCCCCCCCCCCCTCCCCTCCTCTTCCCCCCCCCCTCCCTCCTCTTCCCCCCCCCTCCTCTTCCCCCCTCCCTCCTCTTCCCCCCCCCCTCCCTCCTCTTCCCCCTCCCTCCTCTTCCCCCCCCCTCCCTCCTCTTCCCCCCCCTCCCTCCTCTTCCCCCCCCTCCCTCCTCTCCCCTCCCCCTCCCTCCTCTTCCCCCCCCCTCCCTCCTCTCCCCTCCCCCTCCCTCCTCTTCCCCCCCCCCCTCCCTCCTCTTCTCCCCCCTCTCCCTCCTCTCCCCCCCCCCTCTCCCTCCTCTTCCCCCCCCCTCTCCCCTCCTCTTCCCCCCTCCCCTCCTCTTCCCCCCCCTCTCCCTCTTCCCCCCCCCTCTCCCTCTTCCCCCCCCCACCTCCCTCCTCTTCCCCCCCCCTCCCTCCTCTTCCCCCCCTCCCTCCTCTTCCCCCCCGCCCTCCTCTTCCCCCCCCCTCCCTCCCTCCTCTTCCCCCCCCCCCTCCCTCCTCTTCCCCCCCTCCCTCCTCTTCCCCCCCCCCTCCCTCCTCTTCCCCCCCCCCTCCATCCTCTTCCCCCCCCTCCCTCCTCTTCCCCCCCCCTCCCTCCTCTTCCCACCCCTCCCTCCTCTTCCCCCCCCCTCCCTCCTCTTCCCCCCCCCCCCTCCCCTCCTCTTCCCCCCCCCTCCCTCTCTTCCCCCCCCCTCCCTCCTCTTCCCCCCCCTCCCTCCTCTTCCCCCTCCCTCCTCTTCCCCCCCCCTCCTCTCCCCCCCCCTCCCTCCTCTTCCCCCCCCCTCCCCCCTCTTCCCCCCCCCTCCCTCCTCTTCCCCCCCCCTCCCTCCTCTTCCCCCCCCCTCCCCCCTCTTCCCCCCCCCTCCCTCCTCTTCCCCCCCCCTCCCCCTCTTCCCCCCCCTCCCCCCCTCCCCCCTCTTCCCCCCCTCCCCCCTCTTCCCCCCCCTCCCCCCTCTTCCCCCCCTCCCCCCCTCTCCCCCCCACACTTTACCCCCCCTTCTCCTCCCCCCACTCCCCCCTCCCCCCATCCCCCCACCCACCCAGTCGCAGGCGAGCGGCCTGAGGCCTTCGCTGGGCCTCAGGCGTCACAGCGGAGTGCGGCACCGGAAGCGGAGCAGCCTGCGGCCCTCCAGGCAAGGCGGGGGGGGGGGACTTCCGGGGACGTGTCCGGCTCCGACGACGGAGGGGGCGGGGCCGGAAGTGGAGGCGGGGGAGGGGGAGGAGCCACCGCGGGGAGGGAGGGGGGAGGCGACGCGGGCGAGGGGGGCGCTCAGCGCGGGGCGGGGCCAGCTGATCGAGGTGAGGCTAAGAGAGGGGAGGGGGGGGGGGTTGGGAGGGGGGGGGGGTTGGGAGGGGGAGGGTTGGGGGGGAGGGGGAGGGTTGGGGGGAGGGTTAATGGGGAGGGGAGGGTTGATGGGAAGGGGAGGGGGAGGGTTGGGGGGGGTGGGGGAGGGTTGGAGGGTTGGGGGGGTGGGGTGGGGGGAGGGTTGGGGTGGGGGGAGGGTTGGTGGGGAGAGGGAGGGTTGGGTGGTGGGGGTTTGTGGGGTGGCTAGGAGATGTTGACTACCTCGCCTGGTCTACAGGAGGTTGTGGTTCGATCCCGAACCTGACGATGCCTGCTGCTGTATATTTGGCACCAAGAGATGTTAACTACCTCACCTGGTATACAGGAGGTGGTGGGTTTGATCTCGACCCTGACGATGCCTGCTGCTGCTGTATATTTGGCACAAAGAGATGTTGACTACCTCGCCTGGTGTACAGGAGGTCGTGGGTTCGATCCCGACCCTGACGATGCCTACTGCTGTATATTTGGCACCAAGAGATGTTGACTACCTCGCCTGGTATGCAGGAGGTCGTGGGTTCGATCCCGACCCTGACGACGCCTGCTGCTGCTGTATATTTGGCACCAAGAGATGTTGATATGCAAATTTTTTTGTCAAGGCACTCTTCCCCTTCCAACCCAGCTTAAATATACGCTGCCAAGCTTGGTGGTGTTCATTCAGACGCTATCTTCCCGACAGACCTATTCTTCACCTGAGGACGGCTGCTTGCGTTGTGGCTGAAACGTCGTGAGAATTGTATTTTATAATGTTTTGTTTTTATTATTTTATTATTTCCCTTCTATGTGATGACTTTACCGAAAGAACCAAGAAGATGTAGAGGGCTTCTTATTTATTTCTTCACACTCTAACGACAGGGTCACTGAGTAGCGCTGACTGACTCATAGCTTCTAGATTTGAAGCTTCGTGACTGCAAGGATTCATACTCTTAGTTTTTTCGGTAAAGTCACGTAGGTAAAAAATGAAATTAAAATTAATAACAAGTATAACCCGTAAAAACAACGTTTTTCACTCTAAATCCTTTATATGCGTGGCGGCTAGAGTCCTCTCGTCCCCTCTGGCTTGAGATGGCTGCCACCTATGGGTCAGATGATTGCATTGCACCATTAAGCAATTGGTCATTAAATATAATATTTTTGTCCTAAAAAGTGTAAAATTTTGGAAAAATTGTTTCACGAACATTAATTGTCACGCACGACGAGTCTGTGTGGAAAATGTCAGCTCGATGGATCACGGGGAAGTGGGTTAAAAAACGACCGAAAGATTTGCACGGTCGTAAGCAAGCAAGCGAACTTAATATAAAGGATTTAAAAATAAAATAATAAAAATCACGACGTTTCGGAGGCAACACAAGTCTCCGTCATCAGGTGAGACCGTCACAGCCAGATTTGCTGTATTAAGTGAGGCAAAAATTCCAAGATGCAAGTTCTTAAATACAAGTTAAGGGAGAGGAGGGGGGGGGGGAGGAGCTTATCAGAATGTGGTCGCCAATGAATGGAACGTATCGGGAGGCGGGGGGGCTACAAGAGAACACGAGGTGTACGTAGACGTGGACGTGTTTGTGCGCAAGCCCCTGTTGGTGCACGTGATGACGTATTGGAAGGGGGAGGGGGCTAAATGACTCATAGCTTAGCCAACCGCATAGCGACGATGGCGACATACAACTATATAGCTGGCTGACTATGCAGCGAAGATGGCGACGAAGATATGACAGTGATGACAGCCAGGACCCGAACCCCCACGACAGCCCCAAACCCCCCGTTTGCCTCTCCCTTATATTCACCCAGCGTGGCCGCGCCCCCTCTTCTTGAACTCTCCCGCGGGTTCCAGGAGCCTCCGGTTCCACCCCCTCGTTGACCCTTGGCCCAGTAATGTGCCCCTTGTGGTCGCTTGCATGTGTGTCATCCTATGCTGCACCCACACCCGTAGTTAGCGCTAATGGCCGCTAGATGGCACACTGTCATCACCCCCCCCCTTCTTTACAAGATCACCACCAACATCATCATCATCAGCATCATCATCAACAACATCACCACCATCACCACCAACATCACCACCAACATCACCACCAACATCACCATCACCATCACCACCATCAACAACAGCATCACCACCAACATCACCACCAACATCACCATCACCACCATCAACAACAACATCACCACCACCATCACCACCAACATCACCATCACCACCATCAACAACAACATCACCACCACCATCACCACCAACATCACCATCACCACCATCAACAACAACATCACCACCAACATCACCACCAACATCACCATCACCACCAACATCACCATCACCACCATCAACAACATCACCACCACCATCACCACCACCACCAACATCACCACCATCACCACCAACATCACCATCAACAACACCAACACGAACCCAACGATAGCGGCTCACTACATCTCCCCCCCCCCCCTTGTACCGAACAGGCGGCGGTGGCGTCAACGTGGCGAGGACGGCGAGCGGCAACGTCTACGAGGCCGTCCAGACCGCCCTGCGCCGCCTCCGCTACGGCAGCAGCCGCGTCGGCAAGAGCGGCGGTGGCGGCGGCGCAACGGCCGGAAGCCCTCCGACGGCCGCCGGCGCCGAGGGGGGTTCCTCGCCGCGGTTCGGAGCGAGGGGTGGCCGCAAGTCCCTCCCCACGTCGGGCCTCTCGGAGGAGGACCGCCTCCGCCTGGGCCTCGCCGCCTTCCCGCGGACGCTGAGCGTCGGGAGCCGCCCGCCGGGCCCAGCGGCCCCTTCGGCGTCGTCCGGCCCCACGGCTCGCCGCTACCCGCCCGAGGCGTTCCCAGCAGCAGCAGCAGCAGCTGCACCAGCAGCAGCAGCTGCACCACCACCACCAGCAGCAGCAGCAGCAGGCGGTGGCGATGGCGGTGGTGGTGCCGTACAGCGTGACCGCCGTGGTGGCGGTGGCGGCGGGAGAGAAGGGCCCGCGCGGCGGGGAAAGACGCCGAGGGCGGCGGAGGAGGAGGCGGAGGACGGAGGAGGAGGCCGATGCCGACGACGACATCCCAAACGAGCCCCCAGTCGCCGGCGCGCAGGAACGTGGCGGCGATCGCGGCGCAGTACGAGAGGAGAGCCGCGGCGGCGCATCTCCAGGCCCTCTCCTAGGCCGGCGGCGATCGAACGGGCCTCTTCGCCCAGGCCGAAGGCCGAACAGGCCTCTCCCAGGCCGTCGCTCCAGCATGCTTCGCCTAGGCTGAAGGCTGAGCAGGCCTCACCCAGGCCGTCGCTCAAGCAGGCTTCGTCTAGGCCGAAGGCTGAACAGGCCTCGCCCAGGCCGAAGGCTGAACAGGCTTCGCCTAGGCCGAAGGCTGAACAGGCCTCTCCAAAGCCCCTGCCACGGGGCACCTCGAGGCCCGCGGACGGCGCGGAAGCAAGCGACGGGCGTTCCCCCAGGGCCAAGCACAGGCGCAGGCCGAGCCTGGCCGCCATCGGTGAGATGGTGAGGAGAGCCAGCCAATCGGAGGCGAGGTCGAAGGGCGCGGCGTGCGAGGCGAGGGAGAAGGAGGGGGGGGGAGTGAAGGGAAGGTCTAACGGCAGTCCCCGGAACCCCGCGGGGCTCACAAAAAACCGGACATCTGTGGGGGAAAATATGCTTCTCGTTTTGAAGCTTTCGTGACTGCAAGGATTCATACTCTTAGTTTTTTCGGTAAAGTCACGTAAGTAAAAAATGAAATTAAAGTTAATGAAAATAAAATAAAATTTTTTTATTTTTTATTATTTTATTTTTTATTCATTTAATTTTTTACCTACGTGACTTTACCGAAAAAACTAAGAGTATGCTTCTCCTTGCTCAGCCTGATTCCACCTGCTGCTGTAGTGTAAAATTAAGATTCACATTCTGAATAGGAATAGGCTTTAATTTTCTACCTACCTGACTTTACCGAAAAAAACCTAACAATATGAATCCTTGCAGTCACGAAAGCTTCACATCTAGAATGATCAATATATATCTATCAGGCATCTGGAGAAAAAGATGCTTTTCACGTGGCCCCTTCCTTTCGTCTAAAATAAAGATCATCCCGATCCGATGGTGGAGGATGTCAGTCTCCGTTGTTGGGGCGGTGTTTTTCCGTAACGATTCATCTTTTTTTTTTGTTCCGATGCAGCAGACGTCGCTTTAGCGCTGCTCCCGATGCGTCGTTGTTGCCCAGGATAAGTGAACGCTAATGGCATCGGTGCTGAAAAAAAGGAGATCTCTATACCCTTGTGTATATGCCCCGGCAAGGTAAGGTAATTTACCCTTTTTACCCGGGTAAAAGGGTTAAGGTAAAGGGTAAAGGTGTCGGCATGTCAAGGGGTAAGGTAAAGGGTAGGTTAAAGGTAGGCTCGTTGCTTTTTACCTTTTACCTTACCTGCTAAAGGGTAAAAGGTAGGGTAGAGTGATTGTATTGTGGAAAGGTAAAAGGTAGGGTAAAGGTAGGCTCGTTGTTTTTACACTTTTACCTTTTACCTTACCTGCTAAAGGGTAAAAGGTAGGGTAGAGTGATTGTATTGTGGTAAGGTTAAAGGTAGGGTAAAGGTAGTCTCGTTTCTTTTTACCTTACCTGCTAAAGGGTAAAAGGTAGGGTAGAGTGATTTTATTGTGGAAAGGTAAAAGGTAGGGTAAAGGTAGGCTCGTTGCTTTTTACCTTTTACCTTACCTGCTAAAGGGTAAAAGGTAGGGTAGAGTGATTGTATTGTGGTAAGGTAAAAGGTAGGGTAAAAGTAGGCTCGTTGTTTTTACACTTTTACCTTTTACCTTTTACCTTACCTACTGAAGGGTAAAAGGTAGGGTAGAGTGATTGTATTGTGCTAATGTAAAAGGTAGGGTAAAGGTAGGCTCGTTGTTTTTACACTTTTACCTTACCTTGCCGAGGCCTACCCGTGTACATGGCGGATGCGTTCCACCATCAGCGTTATTTCTTACGCACGATAAATATAACGGACATCTGGGAAACGAGATGCTTCTCATGTGGCTCATCACGATTCCGATTCCGATAGGTCATCCTCCTGCAATCTAAAATAAAGATTTTCATTCTGATCCGATTGGAGGATTTCAGTGACGATTTCTGCGTTTCCGAGGCAGGCAGACGTCGCTTTTCGCTTGAAATGCGTCGCTGCCAATGCGTCGCTCCCAAGCGCTGATGGCATCGGTGCTGAAATAAGAAGGTCTCTCTACCATTGTGTACATGGCGGATGCGTTCCACCATCAGCGATATTTCTTACGTACGATCAGTACATATGTAATGTGAGGATATGTCCGGCTCACTGACGGATCACAACTCGTCATGATGATTGGCTCTGCCGGTCCTGGTTTATAGCCAATGGGGGGAAGCCTAGAGGCGTGGCCCTGACGTAATGGAAAGGTGACAGCTGCAAGTAGAGGATTGGTTCTGCTGGCTTTGGCCACAGCCAATGGGGAGACGAGTCAGGGGCGTGGTCCCGAGAGCCTACGGTGGAGTCTGGAAGATTCCATAGAGGCTAACCAGGATTGGTGGAAACGTACCACGTGACCCGGGCATTAAATAGGGGTGGAGACGAACGACACGTGGTCAGAACGGGAACGAACAGAGGAAGGGGGCCACGCGGGAGCGGGGCTCCGGGTTGCCACGTGGTCCAGGCTATCACGTGGTCCAGGCTGCCACGTGGTCCAGGCTGCCCACGTGGTCCAGGCTGCCACGTGGTCCAGGCTGCCCACGTGGTCCAGGCTGCCCACGTGGTCCAGGCTGCCCACGTGGTCCAGGCTGCCCACGTGGTCCAGGCTGCCACGTGGCAGTGCGTCTCTCTCTGTCTCTCTGTCCCTCTCACGCTGCCTGTCAGCAGTGTGAAGGAAAGCTGTAATGCAAGTTGAATAAAAGACGGATTCCAGAAGTCGCCTCAACGAGCTTTATTACACATATATACACCGTAGATCTGTGAAAAAAACATGATTCTCATGGTTCCGCCTGATTCCTCCCGCTGTTGAATGTAAGGATTCTCATTGTGCTCCAATTTGAGGATTTCTGTCGCTATAGCATCGTGTACATGGAGGATACGTTCCCCCATCAGTGATATTTCTCACGCACGATCAGTACTCTTAGGTTTTTTTGGTAAGGTCACGTAGGTAAGAAAATTAAAGTAAATAAAATCACAACGTTTCGGACGCAATACAAGCATCCGTCTTCAGGTGAGGACAACTTAGTGAAAGCACACTCGCAGTCACGGAAACTTCACATCTAGAAGTACGATCAGTATACTATGAGATCTCTTTTACCAGTGGCAAAATATAGTAGTAGGTTTTACCCTTTTAAACTGGTACAAAACTGACACCTTTATTCAAGGCATCATGTTTACAATAACCACAACACAAGTAGTTGTACGCCTTCTGGTGTCATCTGGTCCAACACCAATGGGGACTAGGCTCTAAAGAAAGCCGTCTCGGGTGTGGACCAATCAACTTCAATGACAGTGCATATTATTTTCATTATCAGAGTTGCTTCTTTTTGTTTGCTTTTTTGACTACTTGTGTTGTGGTCATTGTAAACATGATGCCTTGAATAAAGGTGCCAGTTTTGTACCAGTTTAAAAGGGTAAAAACCTACTACTATACGATCAGTATAGATACACACTGGAGATCTCATGTGGCCCATTGATTTTACCCGAAATTAACTCTGTCACTTATGATTGCAAGTTGTTGCGAGTCAGTGACTGCTTTAGTGTTAAAATATGGTGCTGTATTTTTAGGATAGTGTGTTTATAATATCATCATTTTATGTAGATATCCACATTTATTTAATATTTTTCTTCTGCAGTTTTTATTGAAAATGCAATATTTGACATCTTAAAAACCTGACGTGATGGACAAAAACTGATGCCAGATTTGGAATCAGCACCTCAAAATTACCTTAATACCATTGGAATACCTGATGCCAAAAAAAGTGTTGACCAGTGTGATAGCAGTTCAACCAAATGACTAATCACGTGGGGATTCTAACAAACTAAACTATTTGTTACACGGTTCTTTCGGTAAAGTCATCACGTAGAAGGGAAATAATAAAATGATAAAATGCGCTTATGGCCTACGAGAACTAGAAATAAGTAATATTTAAAAATACTTTTTTTTGAAACACGCTTTAATGAAATGTACCGTACTAGTAATGGAAGAACTCCACGACTCCAAGAAGTGGCCCCGAAGGTTGCCATACAGCCAACGTCAGTTGAGCGTGGACAATTAGACCCGTAAAAAGATTGTGGAATATAAAATGTAATGATACAATATAGCAGAGGTGGGACAAAGTCATTGTTATGCAAGTCCAAGTCGAGTCGCAAGTCATCAAATTCATGACTCGAGTCTGACTCGAGTCCAAGTCACATGACTCGAGTCCACATCTCATAGGTGGGACAAAGTCATTGTTATGCAAGTCCAAGTCGAGTCGCAAGTCATCAAATTCATGACTCGAGTCTGACTCGAGTCCAAGTCACATGACTCGAGTCCACACCTCTGCAATATAGTATTGTCATCGGTAAGACGTAAGTTTACCAAGTTTGCAGTCGATACCACATTGGGAAGACGGTTGAAATTGAGTTACAGGATTTGAGGATACAACAGACAGAGTGAGTTCAATAATAAAAGCGTGTAAAATAAAAAGGGCCTCACAAAAAGAAAATGTTGACCGTGTATTTGTTTGTATGACTTTCAAAAATTTGTAACCAAAATAATGTTCTTGAATAAATATATGTGTACATATAGCAAGGACAGGCTCGGTGTTTGTACAAAAAGGCAGTCACCCACCACCACCACCACTATCACGAACACCACCACCATCACCACCATCACTACCACCACCACCATCACCACCACCACCACCATCACCACCACCACCACCACCATCACCATCACCACCACCACCATCACCACCACCGCCATCACCACCACCATCACCATCACCACCACCATCACCACCACCACCACCATCACCACCACCACCATCACCATCACCACCACCATCACCACCACCACCACCATCACCACCATCACCACCACCACCATCACCACCATCACCACCACCATCATCACCACCATCACCATCACCACCACCATCACCATCAGCACCACCATCACCATCACCACCACCATCACCATCACCACCACCACCACCATCACCACCACCACCACCACCATCACCACCACCATCACTACCACCAACCCCACTACCATCATCACCACCATCACCACCATCACTACCACCACCATCACCACCACCATCACCACCACCACCATCACCACCCCCACCACCATCACCACCACCACCCCACTACCACCAACACCACCACCACCACCACCATCACCACCATCACCACCATCACCACCATCACCATCACCACCACCACCAACCCCACTACCATCATCACCACCACCACCAACCCCACTACCATCATCACCACCACCACCACCACCACTCCACTACCATCACCACCACCACCACTACCATCACCACCACCATCACCACCATCACCACCACCATCACCATCACCACCACCATCACCACCACCACCCCACCACCACCATCACCCCCACCACCACCATCACCACCACCACCCCCACCACCATCACCACCACCACCCCCACCATCCCCACCCCCACCACCACCACCCCCACCACCACCCCCACCACCACCATCACCACCACCACCCCCACCACCACCACCCCCACCACCACCCCCACCCCCACCACCACCCCCACCACCACCACCACCACCCCCACCACCACCATCACACCCTCAGCAGCAGCGGTTGAATGGCAGGAAGAGGAAGTAGCAGTGGGTGGGGGGAAGTAGGAAGTGGGGGGGGGGTGGGGGGGGGTGGGGTCCCCCCCGCGCCCCTCCCCTCAACCCCATGGGAGAACTGACCCCCCCCCCCACCCTCTGACCCAGAATCTGAATGTTTATATTGAGACTGCAAGACATTTGGGGGGGGGGGAGGGCATCTTATGAGCTTAGAATCTTGTTGTTTTTGTCATCACAGATGTCCAGCGATGTCCAGGCGAGACTAGTTTGTTGTCCTTAGCCACGACACCAGCACGGTTGGCTACGTACGGTGCGAAAGAAGTTCAACGTGCATACACTTCGCTATACACTACACTACTATACACTACACACTACACTATACACTACACTACTATACACTACACTATACACTACACTATACACTACACTATACACTACACTATACACTACTATACACTACACTACTATACACTACACTACTATAAACTACACTACTATACAATACACTATACACTACACACTACACTATACACTACACTATACACTACACTATACACTACACTATACACTACACTACTATACACTACACTATACACTACACTATACACTACACTATACACTACACTATACACTACTATACACTACACTACTATACACTACACTACTATACACTACACTACTATAAACTACACTACTATACAATACACTATACACTACACACTACACTATATACTACACTATACACTACACTATACACTAAACTACTATACACTACACTATACACTACACTATACACTACACTATACACTACACTATACACTACACTATACACTACACTACTATACACTACTATACACTACTATACACTACACTACTATACACTACTATACACTACTATACACTACACTATACACTACTATACACTACACTATACACTACACTATACACTACACTATACACTACACTACTATACACTACACTATACACTACACTACTATACACTACGCTATACACTACACTACTATACACACTACACTACTATACACTACACTATACACTACACTATACACTACTATACACTACACTACTATACACTACACTATACACTACATTACACTACTATACACTACACTATACACTTCGCTATACACTACACTATACACTACACTACTATACAATACACTACTATACACTATACACTACTATACACTACTATACACTACACTATACACTACAATATACACTACACTATACACTACACTACTATACACTACACTACTATACACACTACACTACTATACACTACACTACTATACACACTACACTATACACTACACTACTATACACACTACACTACTATACACTACACTACTATACACACTACACTACTATACACTTCGCTATACACTACACTAAACACTGCACTATACACTACACTACTATACAATACACTACTATACACTACTATACACTACACTACTATACACTACACTATACACTACTACACACTACACTACTATACACACTACACTACTATACACTTCGCTATACACTACACTAAACACTGCACTATACACTACACTACTATACACTACACTACTATACACTACACTATACACTACACTATACACTACTATACACTACTATACACTACACTACACACTACGCTATACACTACACTATACACTACTATACACTACACTACTATACACTACACTATACACTACACTACTATACACTACACTACTATACACTACACTATACACTACTCTACATTATCATGTCCCCATCCACTAGCCCTTAGGGGAGCTCCTGTTGTGCTCGTTAAAAAGCCGGACGGCACTTTACGCTTTCGCGCCAATTTTCGCCGCCGTAACGAGGTGACCGCCGTCTGACGCGAACCCGCTCCCACGCGTTGACCATTCCCTCACGAGCCCTTTCTGCCACCAACATTTCTTTTCTCTCCATTGGACTTGCTGCCGGGATTTTGGCAACTGCCCTAACACAAATCGTCAAAGCCCCAAACGGCGTTACGTCAGAGGTCGCAACCGGGTACCCGATACCCGGCTACCCATACCTGGCCGGGTACCCGTTTGTGACCCTGGTGCGGCCGGGTACGGGTACGGGTAGGCCGTGAGTCACTGGCGAGTCACCGTGTGTCACTCATTTCCCAACGTCTTGTCTCTTCTCACAATTCAAGTGCCTAGAATCAACCCACCCGCGCCTGCAACGTGGCTTCATCCCAGAGGTCGCAATCAGGTACCCGATACCCGTACCCTACCCGTACCCGGCCGGGTACGGGTAGCCGGGTATTGGGTAGGGTACGGGTACCCGTTTGCGACCCTGGTGCGGCCGGGTACGGGTACGGGTAAGGAATCGAAACCCGTTTGCGACCTCTGCGTTACGTGCACCTCAAGGACCGTACCACTTTGACTGCCTGCCGATGGGACTTCAAACAGCGCCTGCTCCGTTTCAAAGGCTGATGGAGTTAGTTCTAGCGGGATTGTAGTGGGAATCGCGCCTCATTTATCTGGATGACGTCTTCGGCCGCACGTTTGATGCAGCGGCTCCACGCGGTGTAATCCAGGGTGTGTGTGTGTGTGATCTCGTGGTGTAGGTGTATGTATCAGTGTGTGTGTGTCGTGGTGTAGGTGTATGTATCAGTGAGTGTGTGTGTCGTGGTGTAGGTGTATGTATCAGTGTGTGTGTGTGTGTCTCTCGTGGTGTAGGTGTATGTAACCGTGAGTGTGTGTGTGTGTGTCGTGGTGTAGGTGTATGTATCAGTGAGTGTGTGTGTCGTGGTGTAGGTGTATATGTCCGTGAGTGTGTGTGTGATCTCGTTGTGTAGGTGTATGTATCAGTGTGTGTGTGTGTATGTCTCGTTGTGTAGGTGTATGTAACAGTGAGTGTGTGTGTGTGTCTCGTTGTGTAGGTGTATGTAACCGTGAGTGTGTGTGTGTCGTGGTGTAGGTGTATGTATCAGTGAGTGTGTGTGTCGTGGTGTAGGTGTATGTATCAGTGTGTGTGTGTGTGTGTGTGTCTCGTGGTGTAGGTGTATGTAACCGTGAGTGTGTGTGTGTGTCGTGGTGTAGGTGTATGTATCAGTGAGTGTGTGTGTCGTGGTGTAAGTGTATGTATCAGTGTGTGTGTGTGTCTCGTGGTGTAGGTGTATGTATCAGTGAGTGTGTGTGTGTGTCGTGGTGTAGGTGTATGTATCAGTGTGTGTGTGTGTCTCGTGGTGTAGGTGTATGTATCAGTGTGTGTGTGTCTCGTTGTGTAGGTGTATGTATCAGTGTGTGTGTGTGTCTCGTGGTGTAGGTGTATGTATCAGTGTGTGTGTGTGTCTCGTTGTGTAGGTGTATGTATCACTTTGGGCTCGCCTTCCCATCAACCAGAGGCGAGGAGTGGTGGTCGTGGTTACTTATGCCCCCACCGAAGACGAACATCCGTGGAGGGATGCAGGCAAAGCCGATGAGTCGGACGCTTTCTATGACCTCCTGTCACAGGTGCTGGCTAAAGTGGCCACTCGGGACAGAGTCATCTTGTTGGGTGACTTCAATGCCCGAGTTCGTCATGATGCTGGCACCTGGTCTGGAGTGATTGGAAGGCATGGGCCAGATCAGCTCAATAATAACGGTAGGAGGCTGCTAGATTTTTGTGCAGCCCATGGGCTTGTAATTACCAACACGCTCTTCCGGCATCGGCGCATCCACACAACATCATGGATGCATGCCGGGTCCAAGCAAGAACATCTGCTGGACTACGTAGTGACGGACCAGCGGATGCGAGCCCATGTCCTTGACACCAGGACCTACCGTGGAGCTGATCTGCAGAGGTGTGGACTCGAGTCATGTGACTTGGACTCGAGTCAGACTCGAGTCATGAATTTGATGACTTGCGACTCGACTTGGACTTGCATAACAATGACTTTGTCCCACCTATGAGATGTGGACTCGAGTCATGTGACTTGGACTCGAGTCAGACTCGAGTCATGAATTTGATGACTTGCGACTCGACTTGGACTTGCATAACAATGACTTTGTCCCACCTCTGCTGATCTGCCCTCTGACCATCGACTAGTCATCTGTAAGATGCGCCTGCCATTCTTCCACTCCGGTGGTGGGTGTACACCCAGGATCCCATTCCAACCAAAAGTGGCCTGGTCTAAGTTAGCTGATGAAAGTTGCAAGCGAGAATTTCATCATCGCTTGCAGCTGGGGTTGGCATCGTCCCCCACTCCCCCTGATGTCGAGGGTAAATGGGCGAGGTTTAAGACTGTGACTCATGCAGCTGCAATGGCTGCTTTGGGTACGCGGTCCAGACCTCCCCGGGAACCCTGGCTGACGGAGGAGGTGTTCAGGTTAATTGAGAAAAAGCGACAGGCCCACTCTCATCGCCTACAGCATCCATCGTCAGAGAATGAGGAGGTTTACCGCAGTCTTCGCTCGGAGGTTCGGAGAGCCGTGAGGCGCTGCAAGGATGGGTGGTGGTCGCGGGTTGCTGAGGAGATGGAGTCTGCCTCAGTAGCCCGCGATCACAAATCACTATTTAACTCCATCAAAAAAGTAACCTGTAGCGCCACACCTATTACCATCATTAGAGGAAAAAACGGTGATCCAATCTCCGACCCCCAGGAACAGGTTTGCAGATTTGCTGAGCATTTCTGTGAGGTCCTGGGGGAGGGAAAATCTCTCAGCCAGGAAAACATCATGGCACAAAGTGGGGATAACCCTGCTGAGGCTGCGGTGCCTCAAATATTGGAAGAGGTCACCCCCTGTGAGTGGCTGGCTGAGGTACCAGCTGTTGAGGAAGTACTGAGGGCGATCCGGAGTCTGAGACCAGGGAAGGCACCGGGCAGAGATGATCTCCCAAGCGAAATGCTGAGGGAGGGTGGCGTTTGTGCACAGACTGCCCTATATGACATCATAACAACAGTCTGGACCACTGGACGGGTTCCGCAGGACTGGAAGGATGCCCTGGTGGTCCCCCTCTTTAAGAAGGGGGACTGTACCGACTGTAACAACTACAGGGGCATCTCACTCCTCAGTGTGCCGGGTAAGGTCCTGGCAAGGATTATTCAACATCGCCTTGCTAGGCACGCTGAGGAGAGGCTTGCGGAGCCCCAATGCGGTTTCAGGAAAGGGCGGTCCTGTACAGATGCCATATTTTCTGTCCGTTTGCTACAGCAGAGGTGTAGGGAATTCCAAAAAGACCTACATCTCTGCTTTATTGACCTGGTCAAGGCCTATGATACCATCAGTAGGACTGGGCTCTGGGTTGTTCTTCGTGCTTTCGGAGTCCCTGACCCTCTGCTCACGATCATTAAGGACCTTCATGATGGTGAGCGGGCCCGGGTAAAACTACGTGGCCGGGAGTCGGAGCCTTTCCCTGTACACCTTGGGGTGCGACAGGGATGTCCTCTGGCTCCCACATTATTTAACATCTATTTCGACTGCGTAGTTCGTGAAGCCTTCAATAGCTGTACCGGGGGAATTACCATTTGGTACAGATATAATGGGAGGCTGATCGACGCCCGGGTGCGATCAAGGGATGGCTCCCTATTGGTCAACCACGTTATGTATGCCGATGATTTGGTAATAGCTGCTCATTCAGAAGAGGAGTTGGAGACGCTGCTGCTGAGACTGGAGTGTGCCACTAAGAGGTGGGGCCTTACCATCAGCCCCACCAAAACTAAGCACCTGCCTGGGTATTTTGTACCATCGGACACTCCACCCCCACAACTCCCAATCGGTAATGGGGCAGTAGTGGAGAGAGTGGAGAGTTTCCCATACCTGGGCAGTGTGCTCATGACCGGCTCCAGTTTATCAGCAGAGGTCTCACTCCGAATCAGTCGAGCGGCAATATCTTTTCATCGGTTGCGTAACGCTGTGTGGAAGCTACCTGGTCTGTCGCTCCGCACGAAGCTTCAGGTCTTCTCGGCCACGGTCATTCCCTCCCTTCTCTACGCTTGCGAAACGTGGACCCCCCTAGTGGAGCATCTTCGCCGGTTGGAAACATTTAGGCTGGCCTGCCTACGATCCATCCTGGGTTTAACCAGGCTGGATTGTGTGAGGAGCTCACAAGTCCTTGAAAGATCTGGGCAAAGTCCCATCAGTGAGCCTCCTCCGGCAGGCAAGGCTGCGTTGGCTAGGTCATGTAGCCCGCATGCCCAGCCACCGCATGCCTAAACAGCTTTTGTTCGGCCGGATCCAGGGGGCTAAACGGGCGCGGCACGGGCTAGAGAAGAGATGGAGTGATGTGGTACAGGAGGACGTGGAGCTGAGTGGACTTGCCTATGACTGGTACCAGCGGTGTCAAGATCGGCCTCAGTGGAGGAGGCTCGTGAAGGACGCTACTGGGCAGTTGGAGGCAGTCGCCCTCCAACAACAACGGAGGGCGGAGGAGCGACGCTCACAACAACGAGCGGAGCGCCGGGTGGCTAAAGCACAGCAAGTCGGCACAGTAGGGGGCACAGGTGGGTGCATCAGCCAGTCATCTCGGTCATCTCGGTCAGTCGACCCGTGGCACCTGCTGGGTCTGCCCCGTGACCTCCTGCCAGCGGGCGTTCGACACTTCACGTGGCCTCAGGGTGCACATGGCCTGGCACAAGCGTCGTGGTGACGTCACCGCCACTTAGTGGCGAATGGCGGTTGTTGTTGTATGTATCAGTGTGTGTGTGTGTCTCGTGGTGTAGGTGTATGTATCAGTGTGTGTGTGTCTCGTTGTGTAGGTGTATGTATCAGTGTGTGTGTGTGTGTCTCGTGGTGTAGGTGTATGTAAAGGTGTGTGTGTGTGTGTGTCTCGTTGTGTAGGTGTATGTATCAGTGAGTGTGTGTGTCTCGTTGTGTAGGTGTATGTATCAGTGAGTGTGTGTGTCTCGTGGTGTAGGTGTATGTATCAGTGTGTGTGTGTCTCGGTGTGTAGGTGTATGTCTCAGTGTGTGTGGGTGTCTCGTGGTGTACTTGTATGTATCAGTGTGTGTGTGTCTCGGTGTGTAGGTGTATGTCTCAGTGTGTGTGGGTGTCTCGTGGTGTAGGTGTATGTATCAGTGTGTGTGTGTCTCGGTGTGTAGGTGTATGTCTCAGTGTGTGTGTGGGTGTCTCGTGGTGTAGGTGTATGTATCAGTGTGTGTGTGTCTCGGTGTGTAGGTGTATGTCTCAGTGTGTGTGGGTGTCTCGTGGTGTAGGTGTATGTATCAGTGAGTGTGTGTGTGATCGCGTTGTCTGGGTGTATGTATCAGTGTGTGTGTGTATGTGTCGTGGTGTAGGTGTATGTGTCAGTGAGTGTGTGTGTGTGTGTGTGATCTCGGTGTGTAGATGTATGTGTCAGTGAGTGTGTGTGTGTATGTCTCGTTGTGTAGGTGTATGTAACAGTGAGTGTGTGTGTGTGTCTCGTTGTGTAGGTGTATGTAACAGTGAGTGTGTGTGTGTCTCGTTGTGTAGGTGTATGTGTCAGTGTGTGTGTGATCTCGTGGTGTAGGTGTATGTGTCAGTGTGTGTGTGTGTGTGTCGTGGTGTAGGTGTATGTGTCAGTGAGTGTGTGTGTCTCGTTGTGTAGGTGTATGCATCAGTGTGTGTGTGTCTCGTGGTGTAGGGTATGTGTCAGTGTGTGTGTTGTGTAGGTGTATGTATCAGTGTGTGTGTGTGTTTGTGATCTCGTTGTGTAGGTGTATGTATCAGTGTGTGTGTGTGTCTCGTGGTGTAGGTGTATGTATCAGTGAGTGTGTGTGTCGTGGTGTAGGTGTATGTATCAGTGTGTGTCGTGGTGTAGGTGTATGTATCAGTGTGTCTCGTTGTGTAGGTGTATGTATCAGTGTGTGTGTGTGTCTCGTGGTGTAGGTGTATGTAACAGTGAGTGTGTGTGTGTCTCGTTGTGTAGGTGTATGTAACAGTGAGTGTGTGTGTGTGTCGTGGTGTAGGTGTATGTATCAGTGAGTGTGTGTGTCGTGGTGTAGGTGTATGTATCAGTGTGTGTGTGTGTCTCGTGGTGTAGGTGTATGTATCAGTGTGTGTGTGTGTGTGTCTCGTTGTGTAGGTGTATGTATCAGTGTGTGTGTGTGTCTCGTGGTGTAGGTGTATGTATCAGTGTGTGTGTGTGTCTCTCGTTGTGTAGGTGTATGTATCAGTGTGTGTGTGTGTCTCGTGGTGTAGGTGTATGTATCAGTGTGTGTGTGTGTCTCGTTGTGTAGGTGTATGTGTAGTGGTGATACGCGCTGGGGTAGGGATCGTGTGTCAGCGCGTAGTGATTGGCTGTGTGTGTTGGTGACGCGCGCTGACGGTGAAGGATCAGGGGTCAGCGCGGGGTCGGGGGTTATGAGGCAGTGATTGGTTGGGTATCAGTGACGCGCGCTGACAGCGATGGGATCCTGGGGCAAGCGCGCGGGGATTGGTCAACTAAGGGGGATGCTCACGTCGAGGTCCGCATACGCTCCGTCTCCCGTGAGCGGGGGCTATATAAGGTGGTGCGCACAGGCGCACGGGGAGCGAGTGATCAGCGAAGACTGAAGACGGAGGAGGAAGAGATAGGGCCCTGCGGTACCTAGTCCCGCTGTCCTGTAGGGGCCGGAGCTCTGTGTGACCCAGAGGCGGAACCCTGGGACCCGGGGCCGAGCGTCCGTGAGAGGGCCGGCCCTTGGGACTCAGAAGTTGTGGCCCACGCCCAAGCTGGGGTGGGCCTGTAGGCTCCACGGACGTTACGGGGCGGAGTGCAGTGTGAGCATGCAGTGTGTGTAGTCAGAGGCATAGTAACTACACGTGTCAAGTGAAGTGTGTGTAGTCAGAGGCATAGTAACTACACGTGTCAAGTGAAGTGTGTGTAGTCAGAGGCATAGTAACTACACGTGTCAAGTGAAGTGTGTGTAGTCAGAGGAATAGTGACCACACGTGTCAAGTGAAGTGTGTGTAGTCAGAGGAATAGTGACCACACGTTGTATCGTGACAAGTCAAGGTTTAATAAAAAGTGTGCTACCCGTCAAGTGGTTTCCTGCCGTCATTCCAATACTTCAACTGGCGTCAGAAGTGAAACAGTCTTCCAGGCACGGATACAAGGAAGACCCGTCGGACTCACGGGATTGACCGCGAGGATAACCTTGACGACTCGGGCCAGCTGGCATCGGGGGGAGAAAACGAAGAAATGCCGACGCCGCAGGATCCGCCGAGGGCGCCGGACGAGCGATTGGGGACCGAAGCCGTGCTCCGCGAGGCGCACTCCCGTCTGGCGGAGCTGCTGCTCGCCGCCGCGTCCATCCTGGCGGAGATCAGCACGTCGGGAGGAGCGGGGACGTCGGCGGACTTTCAACAGGGTCGCCCCGGGGATTCCCACCAAAATGACTGGGGGATTCCCGCCCTTTCTACTGCGCGGCCATCTTTTGGCGGGAACGGCGAGCACCACGTGGCGGCGGTTCTCCAAGCGCGCTCGCTTACGTTATCGACGCGCGCTGCGGACCGCCATCAGACACCCGCCATTGGGGCCGCCATCTCGCACACCGACGGAGCGGCGGAGAGGAACCACGAGGCAGAGGACGCCTTCATATTTCAACAGCGCCTTATGGAGTTGGTTTTGTCGGGCTTGCAATGGGATACGTGCTTGATTTACCTTGACGATGTCATTGTTTTCAGTAAGACGTTTGAGGAACACCTCCAGCGATTGAGAGGGGTGTTCTTGAGAATGCGATCGGCTAATTTAAAGTTTAAACCGGCCAAATGCCACCTTCTTCGTAAGTCCGTTAGATACTTGGGCCACATTGTCGACTCTTCGGGGATCTCTACCGATCCCGCGAAGACGGACTGTGTCAGTTCATGGCCGACGCCCACGTCAGTTTCTGACGTGCGCAGTTTCATCGGGTTTGCTTCTTATTACCGCCGATTCGTTGAGCATTTCGCCACCATTGCAAAACCCTTGCACGCTCTAACGGCAAAAGGAATAAAGTTCCGATGGGGACCGGAGGAGGAGGCTGCGTTCTGCTCCCTCCGGGACGCCTTGGTGGGTGCCCCACCCTTGCGTTATCCTGACTTTGCGAGTCCCTTCTTGCTAGACACGGATGCTAGCAACACGGGCATTGGGGGGGTGCTCTCGCAAGTCGTTGGAGGAGTCGAAAGGGTGGTCACCTATGGTAGCAGGGTATTGTCACCGGCGGAGCAGCGCTACTGCGTCACCCGTCGCGAGCTGCTTGCTATTGTTTTTTTTGTACAACAGTTTAGACCGTATCTATATGGCCGTCACTTTACGGTCCGGACGGACCACGCGGCGCTTCAGTATTCATTGAGGGTCGCCCAACCCTCGGGCCAATTGTCACGGTGGTTGGAAGTCCTCCAGGACTATCAGTTCACGACTACATACCGTAAGGGGTTGCGCCACACAAACGCCGATGCCCTGTCGCGATTGTCGCCTTGTCACAAATGTGCATGCTTATCGGGATCGTCGCGCTGTAAACCGACAGTTGGGGAAGGTATGGGGGCGTTGGCTGCGACCGCGGGTGCACCAATCGGGGATGTTCCCGCTACCCCTGAGGGAGAGGACTCGCTACTCTCACTGTCGCTGATTGAGTGGGGCCGTCTCCAAATGGAAGACAGCTCCCTGCTAGCATTGCGCCGCAGGGTGGGGGGTCCCGAGGAGGGCCGGGAGCGAACTGGCTCCTGGGTACTTAAGCAAGGCATGTTAATGAGATGGGATAGTTTGTCCCGGCGGCACGCACTTGTGGTGCCTTCCGCTGTGAGGGGGAAAGTTGTCCTGGCCGCACATGAACGCCTCTTGCATTTGGGAGTAAACAAAACGCTTGCTCTGCTTCAGCGTGACTATTATTGGCCGGGGATGGGGAGTGACGTGGTAAATATTCTAAAGGGATGTGTTGATTGCGCCAGACGGAAACCACCGCCCGTGGCATCTAATCCACCGCTGCAATCTATTCAGGTCTCGCGCACTAACGAGCTCGTTGCGCTCGATATTTTGGGGCCTTTTCCAGTCACGCCTAGGGGTAATAGGTACCTGTTGGTGGGTGTCGAATATTTTACCCGGTGGCCTATGGCGTGGCCACTCGCCAACCAGTCGGCGGCGGCTGTGATGGACGCCTTTGTCCAGGGCTACGTCCTGGACAAGGGGGCTCCCGAACGCTTGCTGACCGACCAAGGGAAAAATTTTTCAATTAAGTTGCTGCAAGAGGTGTGCGACCTATTGGGTACTAAGAAGGTGCGTACCTCCCCGTACCACCCACAGACGGTCGGGATGGTGGAGAGACTCCACAGGACTTTGACTTCTATGCTGTGCCAGCAGGTGTGTGAGGCACATGTTGATTGGGACCTGCAGGTCCAGGGGGTCCTCGTCCCCATTCAGCAACGGGATTTTCCCCATTCTATCTGATGTACGGTCGGGAAGCCGACCCGCCCATGGAAACGCAGCTGGGCCTGTCCGCACCACGAACAAATTCGAAATTGGCAGAACATATTAAATTTAATATCCATAAGCTGACAGAGGCAAGGGAGGCCGCACGGCTTAATTCGCGGGCTCGCCAAATTGCAAACGAGCTGTTGCGTGCACGGAAGGTACCCGTGCACGACTGGAAACCTGGTGATAGGGCCTGGCTGCATTGCCCTCAGGCACCTTTGGCTACGTCGCCTAAATTATTGAAGCCATGGCGGGGACCCGTGGAGGTCGTGCGGGTTGCACGCCCCCAGTGCGTTCAGATAAAATGGGGAAAGCGTCGTTGGTACGTCCACCCCTCCCGACTGAAACCGTTCTCGCCTCCATATGGCCTCCCTTTGTGTCGTGAGGGCCGAGCATGTGACGTGACCGACGACCCAAGGGAGGAAATGTCTCTGCCTGATCCTCACGTGTCTCCGCCTGATCCGCTCCCAGGTGTCTCGGAACTGACAGCTGCCGACCACCGGCGGCCGGATCTTCGCGGCGCGACCGGTCCTTCCAGGCCCGATCCGCGCCGTCCAGAGCAGCTGGAGCCACCGGACGGTCGTCAGCGTCCCGTCCCATACGACGGACCGGCCAGGCGGACTCGCGCTAGGTCGCGCTACTTGTTATGATCTACCGATTGAGGAGTCGAGGCGGCCGGAGCGCCTCGCCACTGCATGTAGTCGCAGAGACACTGGACGCGTTCATTTTCTGGAATTCGCTTTTATTGTGTTGTTCGTCGGGCTGTACATAGCTTCTTATCTAGGTGTTGTGCGTGTTGTTGTTGACTTTTATTGCGTTGGTTGTCGATTTGTACATAAGTTGTTGTTGTGTTGTTGTTGTTGCGTTACGGGGCACACTGGGGGGTGGGGTTTTTCTTGTGTTGACGTGTGTTGTGTTGTTGTTTAGCAGCCGGGCCGGCTGCGAGCTATGTGTGAGGGGGTGATGTAGTGGTGATACGCGCTGAGGTAGGGATCGTGTGTCAGCGCGTAGTGATTGGCTGTGTGTGTTGGTGACGCGCGCTGACGGTGGGGGATCAAGGGTCAGCGCGGGGTCATGGGTTGTGTGGTGGTGATTGGCTGTGTGCCGGTGACGCGCTTGAGAGGGAGTGATCGGGTGGCAGCGCGGCGTGATTGGTTGTGTAGTGGAAACACGCGCTGGGGGAAAACGGATCGTAGAAATAGCGCGTCGTGATTGGTTAACTAAGGAGCGATGCTGACGTCGAGGTCCGCATCCGCTCCGTCTCCCGTGAGCAGAGACTATATAAGGTGATGCACACAGGCGCACAAAAAGAGTGTAACCAGCGAAGACTGAAGACGGAGAGGAAGAGATAGGGCCCTGTGGTACCCAGTCCCGCTGTCCTGTGGGGACCGGGACTCTGTGTAACCCAGAGGCGGAGTGTAGGGTGAGCATGCAGTGTGTGTAGCCAGAGGCATAGAGTCTACACGAGCTAAGTGAAGTGTGCAGTCAGAAGAATAGAGGTCACACGTTGTATCGTTGTATCGTGACAGTAGTCAGAAGAATAGAGACCACACGTTGTATCGTTGTATCGTGACAGTAGTCAGAAGAATAGAGGTCACACGTTGTATCGTTGTATCGTGACAGTAGTCAGAAGAATAGAGACCACACGTTGTATCGTGACAAGTCAAGATTTAATAAAAAGTGTGTTACCCGTCAAGGAGTTTCCTGCCGTCATTTCCAATACTTCACATACATGCACACATACACACTCACACACACTCACATACATACATACACACATACACACACTCACACACATACACACTCACACACACTCACACACACTCACATACATGCATACACTCACATACATACACTCACACATACACACTCACACACATACATACACTCACACACACTCACACACACTCACTCACACACTCACTCACACCCACACTCACACCCACACTCACACATACACTCACACACATACATACACACACATACATACACTCACACACACTCACACACACTCACTCACACCCACACTCACACCCATACTCACAACAACAACAACAACCGCCATTCGCCACTAAGTGGCGGTGACGTCACCACGACGCTTGTGCCAGGCCATGTGCACCCTGAGGCCACGTGAAGTGTCGAACGCCCGCTGGCAGGAGGTCACGGGGCAGACCCAGGTGCCACGGGTCGACTGACCGAGATGACCGAGATGACTGGCTGATGCACCACCTGTGCCCCCTACTGTGCCAACTTGCTGTGCTTTAGCCACCCGGCGCTCCGCTCGTTGTTGTGAGCGTCGCTCCTCCGCCCTCCGTTGTTGTTGGAGGGCGACTGCCTCCAACTGCCCAGTAGCGTCCTTCACGAGCCTCCTCCACTGAGGCCGATCTTGACACCCATACTCACACACACACTCACACACACACATACACACACATACATACACTCACACCCACTCACTCACAGCACCACGCCCGCCCGGCCGTCTTTGTATCCCCCACCCCCACGTGACTCTCTGCCCCCTGCACACAGCAGCTAGAGGAGCAGCCCTGCAAGTGCCGCCTCAGGCAGCTGGAGAGAGACGGTGGCCTGCTACTTGCCAATTGGTGCCTGCCTAGAACGTTGGACAACGTCATGACCCTCCCCCACTAGCCCCTCCCCCACTAGCCCCTCCCCCACTAGCCCCTCCCCCACTAGCCCCTCCCCCACTAGCCCCTCCCCCACTAGCCCCTCCCCCACTATCCCCTCCTCCACTAGCCCCTCCCCCACTAGCCCCTCCTCCACTAGCCCCTCCCCCACTAGCCCCTCCCCCACTATCCCCTCCTCCACTAGCCCCTCCCCCACTAGCCCCTCCTCCACTAGCCCCTCCCCTCCCCCACTAGCCCATCCCCTCCCCCACCAGCCCCTCCCCCACTAGCCCCTCTTCTCCCCCACTAGCCCCTCCCCTCCCCCACTAGCCCCTCCCCCACTAGCCCCTCCCCCACTATCCCCTCCTCCACTAGCCCCTCCCCCACTATCCCCTCCTCCACTAGCCCCTCCCCCACTAGCCCCTCCCCCACTATCCCCTCCTCCACTAGCCCCTCCCCCACTAGCCCCTCCTCCACTAGCCCCTCCCCTCCCCCACTAGCCCATCCCCTCCCCCACCAGCCCCTCCCCCACTAGCCCCTCTTCT
The DNA here is from genome assembly GCF_965212315.1 of Lampetra planeri. Lineage (NCBI taxonomy): Eukaryota > Metazoa > Chordata > Hyperoartia > Petromyzontiformes > Petromyzontidae > Lampetra > Lampetra planeri. Next base: position 2,390,908 of record NC_136176.1, on the reverse strand, counting down.
CCCCCACTAGCCCCTCCCCTCCCCCACTAGCCCCTCCCCCACTAGCCCCTCCCCCACTAGCCCCTCCCCCAGTAGCCCCTCCCCTCCCCCACTAGCCCCGCCCCCACTAGCCCCTCCCCTCCACCCCCGGAGCCACGCCCCTCATTCCTATCCACGCCCCTCCTCTTACGTTAGCCCCGCCTCTCTCTTTAGCCACGCCAATCCCCCTTTAGCCACGCCCACATTCCTCTTAACCACGCCCCTCTTACAGCTTGCCCCCCCCTTCCTCCTGGCCACGCCCCTCTCCCACTAGCCCCGCCCCCTCCCGCTGTGGTTGCGGAATTCGGAAGCGGAAGTCGGCAGAGTCCAGGAACTCGTGACGTCACCGCGCTGCGAGTAAGGTGAGCAGAGTGAGTGGTGAGTGAGTGGTGGGTGAGTGGTGAGGGTGGTGAGTGAGTGGTGAGTGAGTGGTGGGGGTGGTGGGTGAGTGGTGAGGGTGGTGAGTGAGTGGTGAGTGAGTGGTGGGGGTGGTGGGTGAGTGGGTGAGTGTGTGTGTGAGTGGTGAGGGTGGTGAGTGAGTGAGTGGTGAGGGTGGTGAGTGAGTGGTGAGTGAGTGAGTGGTGAGGGTGGTGAGTGAGTGGTGAGTGAGTGAGTGGTGAGTGAGTGGTGAGTGAGTGGTGGGTGAGTGGTGAGTGAGTGGTGAGTAAGTGGTGGTGAGTAAGTGGTGAGTGAGTGGTGGGTGAGTGGTGAGTGAGTGGTGAGTGAGTGGTGGGTGAGTGGTGGGTGGTGAGTGAGAGAGTGGTGAGGGTGGTGAGTGAGTGAGTGGTGAGGGTGGTGAGTGGTGAGTGAGTGGTGGATGGTGAGTGAGTGAGTGGTGAGGGTGGTGAGCGAGTGAGTGGCGAGTGAGTGGTGAGTGAGGGTGGTGAGTGAGTGGTGAGTTAGTGGTGAGGGTGGTGAGTGGTGGTGAGTGGGTGTGAGTGTGTGAGTGAGTGTGTGAGTGAGTGTGTGAACGAGTGCGTGAGTGTGAGTGCGTGAGTGTGTCAGTGAGTGAGTGTGTGAGAGTGTGAGTGTGTGAGTGTGAGAGTGAGTGAGTGTGTGAGTTGGTGAGTGTGAGTGAGTGTGTGAGTGCGTGAGTGTGAGTGAGTGTGTCAGTGAGTGCGTGAGTGAGTGAGTGCGTGAGTGCGTGAGTGAGTGTGTGAGAGTGTGAGTGGGTGGTGTGTGAGTGTGTCAGTGATTGAGTGTGTGAGAGTGTGAGTGTGTGAGTGGGTGAGTGTGAGTGCGTGAGTGAGTGTGAGTGTGTCAGTGAGTGAGTGTGTGAGAGTGTGAGTGGGTGAGTGTGTGAGTGAGTGAGTGCGTGTGAGTGAGTGCGTGAGTGAGTGTGAGTGAGTGTGAGTGAGTGTGTCAGTGAGTGAATGTGTGAGGGTGCGTGTGAGTGTGTGAGTTGGTGAGTATGTGTGAGTGAGTGTGTCAGTGAGTGAATGTGTGAGAGTGTGAGTGTGTGTGTGAGTGAGTGTGTGAGTGTGTGAGTGTGTGTTTGAGTGTGTTTGTGCGTGTGTGAGTGAGTCTGTGAGTGAGTGTGTGAGTGAGTGTGTGAGCGTGTGAGTGAGTGAGTGTGTGAGTGGGTGGGTGTGTGAGTGTGTTGGTACGTGTGTGTGTGAGTGAGTGACTGAGTGAGTGTGTGAGTGAGTGACTAAGTGAGTGACTGAGTGAGTGAGTGGGTGAGTGTGTGAGTGAGTATGTGAGTGTGTGAGTGAGTGTGTGACTGAGTGAGTGTGTGAGTGAGTGACTAAGTGAGTGACTGAGTGAGTGAGTGGGTGAGTGTGTGAGTGAGTATGTGAGTGTGTGAGTGAGTGTGTGAGTGTGTGAGTGAGTGGGTGTGTGAGTGGGCGAGTGAGTGTGTGGATGAGTGGGTGAGTGTATGAGTGTGTGAGTGAGTGAGTGTGTGAGTATGTGAGTGTGTGTATGAGTGTGTGTGTGAGTGTGTCAGTGTATGAGTGTGTGAGTGAGTGAGTGTGAGTGTGTGTATGAGTGTGTGTGTGAGTGTGTCAGTGTGTGAGTGTGTATGTATGTATGTATGTGAGTGTGTGTGTGAGTATGTGAGTGTGTGTGTGTAAGTATGTGTGAGTGTGTCAGTGTGTGAGTGTGTATGTGTGTGTGAGTATGTGAGTATGTGTGTGAGTGTGTGTGAGTGTGTCAGTGTGTGAGTGTGTATGTATGTGAGTGTGTGTGTGAGTATGTGAGTGTGTGAGTGAGTGAGTATCTGACTGAGTGAGTGACTGAGTGAGTGAGTGGGTGAGTATGTGTGTGAGTGTGTGAGTCTGTGAGTGTGTGTGTGCGTGTGTGTGTGAGTGTGTGTGTGAGTGTGTCAGTGTGTGAGTGTGTATGTATGTGAGTGTGTGTGTGAGTGTGTGTGTGTGTGAGTGTGTCAGTGTGTGAGTGTGTATGTATGTGAGTGTGCGTGTGAGTATGTGAGTGTGTGTGTATGTATGTGAGTGTCTAGGTGTCTGTATGGGTGTGTGAGGGTGTCAGTGTGTGTGTGAGTGTGTGTGTGAGTGTGTGTGAGAGTATGTGAGTGTGTGTGTGTGAGTATGTGAGTGTGTGTGTGTGAGTGTGTGTGTGTGAGTGTGTGTGTGAGTGTGTGTGTGTGTGAGTGTGTGAGTGTGTGTGTGAGTGTGTGAGTGTGTGTGTGTGAGTGTGTGAGTATGTGTGTGTGAGTGTGTGAGTGTGTGTGAGTATGTGAGTATGTGTGTGTGTGTATGTGAGTGTGTGTGTGTGAGTATGTGAGTGTGTGAGTGTGTGTGTGTGAGTGTGTGAGTATGTGTGTGTGAGTGTGTGAGTGAGTGTGTGGGTGAGTGAGTGTGTGAGTGAGTGTGTGAGTGAGTGTATGCATGTATGTGAGTGTGTGTGAGTGTGTGTGAGTGTGTATGTGTGTGTGTGTGAGTGTGTGTGTGTGAGTGAGTGTGTGGGTGAGTGAGTGTGTGAGTGAGTGTGTGAGTGAGTGTATGAGTGTGTTTGTGAGTATGTGAGTGTGTGTGTGAGTGTGTGTGTGAGTGAGTGTGTGTGTGTGGGCGTGTATGTACGTGTGTGTGTGAGTGTGTTGGTACATGTGTGTGAGTGTGTGTGAGTGTGTGTGAGTGGCTGTATGGGTGTGTGAGTGTGTTGGTACGTGTGTGTGTGTGTCAGTGTGTGAGTGTGTTTGTGTGTGTGAGTGAGTCTGTGTGTATGTGTGTAAGTGAGTGAGTGGGTGAGTATGTGTGTGAGTGTGTATGTATGTGAGTGTGTATGTATGTGTGAGTGAGTGTGTGTGTGAGTGTCTTGGTGTCTGTATGTATGTCAGTGTGTGAGTGTGTCAGCGTGTGTGTGTGAGTGTGTGTGTGAGTGTGTGTGAGTGTGTGTGAGTGTCTGTATGGGTGAGTGTGTGTGTGTATGTATGTCAGTGTGTGTGTATGTATGTCAGTGTGTGCGTGTTGTGATTGTGTGAGTATGTGTGAGTGTCTGTATGTGTGTGTGTGTATGTGTGTGAGTGTGTGTGTGCGTGTTGTGATTGTGTAAGCGATGGGTGTGTGTATGTATGTCAGTGTGTGAGTGTGTCAGTGTGTGTGTGTGTGTTGTGATTGCGTGTGTGTATGTATGTAAGTGTGTATGTGAGTGTGAGTGTGTGATTGTGTAAGCGATGGGTGTGTGTATGTATGTATGTCAGTGTGTGAGTGTGTATGTATGTCAGTGTGAGTGTGTGTATGTATGTAAGTGTGTGTGTGAGTGTGTGTGTGTGATTGTGTAAGCGATGGGTGTGTGTATGTATGTCAGTGTATGTGTGAGTGTCTAGGTGTATGTATGTAAGTGTGAGTGTGTATGTATGTCAGTGTGAGTGTGTCAGTGTGCGTGTTGTGATTGTGTGTGTATGTATGTATGTGAGTGTGTCAGTGTGTATGTGTGTGTGATTGTGTGAGTATGTGTGAGTGTCTGTATGTGTGTGTGTATGTGTGTGTGTGTGTAAGTGTGTGTGTGTTGTGATTGTGTGAGTATGTGTGAGTCTCTGTATGTGTGTGTGTATGTGTGTGTGAGTGTGTCAGTGTGCGTGTTGTGATTGTGTAAGCGATGGGTGTGTGTATGTATGTCAGTGTGTGAGTGTGTATGTATGTCAGTGTGAGTGTGTGTGTGAGTGTGTGTGTATGTATGTCAGTGTGAGTGTGTGTGTGTGAGTGAGTGTGTGTGTATGTATGTCAGTGTGTGTGCGTGTTGTGATTGTGTAAGCGATGGGTGTGTTCGTGTACCCTGTGAGGTATGCCGCACTTCACGTCTGTGATTGTGTGTAGCAGGGAGCGTCTCTGTGTGTGTGTCTGTGTGTGTGTGTCTGTGTGTGTGTGTGTGTACCTGTGTGTGTGTACCTGTGTGTGTGTGTGTGTGCCTGTGTGTGTGTGCCTGTGTGTGTGTACCTGTGTGTGTGCCTGTGTGTGTGTGTGTGTCTGTGTGTGTGTACCTGTGTGTGTGTGTGTGTACCTGTGTGTGTGTGTGTACCTGTGTGTGTGTACACTGTGTTTGTGTGTGTACCTGTGTGTGTGTACACTGTGTGTGTGTGTGCACTGTGTGTGTGTACACTGTGTGTGTGTACGTGTGTGTGTGTACCTGTGTGTGTGTACACTGTGTGTGTGTGTACCTGTGTGTGTGTACACTGTGTGTGTGTACCTGTGTGTGTGTGTGTGCCTGTGTGTGTGTGCCTGTGTGTGTGTACCTGTGTGTGTGTTTGTACACTGTGTGTGTGTACACTGTGTTTGTGTGTACCTGTGTGTGTGTGTGTACCTGTGTGTGTGTGTACCTGTGTGTGTGTACACTGTGTGTGTGTGTGTACACTGTGTGTGTGTTTGTACACTGTGTGTGTGTACACTGTGTTTGTGTGTACCTGTGTGTGTGTGTACCTGTGTGTGTGTGTACCTGTGTGTGTGTGTACGTGTGTGTGTGTGTAGCTGTGTGTGTGTGTGTATCTGTGTGTGTGTACCTGTGTGTGTCTGTGTGTGTGTACCTGTGTGTGTCTACCTGTGTGTGTGTGTGTGTGTACCTGTGTGTGTGTGTACAATGTGTGTGTGTACCTGTGTGTGTGTACACTGTGTGTGTGTGTGTACCTGTGTGTGTGTGTGTACAATGTGTGTGTCTACCTGTGTGTGTGTAGAATGTGTGTGTGTACCTGTGTGTGTGTGCACCTGTGTGTGTGTACCTGTGTGTGTGTACCTGTGTGTGTGTACCTGTGTGTGTGTACACTGTGTGTGTGTACACTGTGTGTGTGTACCTGTGTGTGTGTGTACCTGTGTGTGTGTACACTGTGTGTGTGTACACTGTGTGTGTGTGTACCTGTGTGTGTGTGTACCTGTGTGTGTGTACCTGTGTGTGTGTGTGTACCTGTGTGTGTGTGTACCTGTGTGTGTGTGTACCTGTGTGTGTGTACACTGTGTGTGTGTGTACCTGTGTGTGTGTACACTGTGTGTGTGTGTACCTGTGTGTGTGTGTACCTGTGTGTGTGTACACTGTGTGTGTGTACACTGTGTGTGTGTGTACCTGTGTGTGTACCTATGTGTGTGTACCTGTGTGTGTGTACACTGTGTGTGTGTGTGTACCTGTGTGTGTGTGTACCTGTGTGTGTGTGTACCTGTGTGTGTGTGTACCTGTGTGTGTGTGTACACTGTGTGTGTGTACACTGTGTGTGTGTTTGTACACTGTGTGTGTGTACACTGTGTGTGTGTGTACCTGTGTGTGTGTGTGTACCTGTGTGTGTGTGTACCTGTGTGTGTGTACGTGTGTGTGTGTACCTGTGTGTGTCTGTGTGTGTGTGTCTGTGTGTGTGTGTGTACCTGTGTGTGTACCTGTGTGTGTGTGTGTGTACCTGTGTGTGTGTGTGTGTACAATGTGTGTGTGTACCTGTGTGTGTGTACCTGTGTGTGTGTACAATGTGTGTGTGTGTGTACCTGTGTGTGTGTGTGCACCTGTGTGTGTGTACCTGTGTGTGTGTACCTGTGTGTGTACCTGTGTGTGTGTGTGTACCTGTGTGTGTGTGTACCTGTGTGTGTACATTGTGTGTGTGTACCCTGTGTGTGTGTGTGTGTGTACCTGTGTGTGTGTGTACCTGTGTGTGTGTACGTGTGTGTGTGTACCTGTGTGTGTCTGTGTGTGTGTGTCTGTGTGTGTGTGTGTACCTGTGTGTGTACCTGTGTGTGTGTGTGTGTACCTGTGTGTGTGTGTGTGTACAATGTGTGTGTGTACCTGTGTGTGTGTACCTGTGTGTGTGTACAATGTGTGTGTACCTGTGTGTGTGTGTGCACCTGTGTGTGTGTACCTGTGTGTGTGTACCTGTGTGTGTGTGTGTACCTGTGTGTGTGTGTGTACCTGTGTGTGTGTGTACCTGTGTGTGTACATTGTGTGTGTGTACCCTGTGTGTGTGTGTGTACCTGTGTGTGTGTACACTGTGTGTGTGTGTGTACCTGTGTGTGTGTACACTGTGTGTGTGTACACTGTGTGTGTGTACCTGTGTGTGTGTGTACCTGTGTGTGTGTACCTGTGTGTGTGTGTGTGTGTACCTGTGTGTGTGTACCTGTGTGTGTGTACCTGTGTGTGTGTGTACACTGTGTGTGTGTACCTGTGTGTGTGTACCTGTGTGTGTGTACCTGTGTGTGTGTACCTGTGTGTGTGTGTGTACCTGTGTGTGTGTGTACCTGTGTGTGTGTGTGTGTACCTGTGTGTGTGTGTACACTGTGTGTGTGTACCTGTGTGTGTGGTGATACTGTGACTGCTGCTGTAGCTTTGTGGATAAAATTGACGAATCATGAAGGAAAAATTAGTCACCAATCGCATTCACATTCACACACACCACCGGTGCCAGGCTAAGTGCACACACACAGGCAAATTTCACTCGTATAGACCTCACAGAGACTGCAGGAGCAAGTGCTGTTAGCGAGCACCTATTAAGGCGAGGGGGTGGGTGGCCAGCACCACGCCCGGCCGCCTTTGTCTCCCTAGTGGCGATGTTCACTACACCACCACCGCTACACCAGGTTACTAATTTGAGGCTGAGTCTGCCTAGGGGAGGCCCAGGACCGGTTCAGATAATCATCACTGGTGGTGTTGGCCGTGAGCGGGAATCGAACTCGGGTCGGCCAGGTTCGTAGCGCTAACCGCTGCACCACCACTCACCACACCGCCATTCGCCACTAAGTGGCGGTGACGTCACCACGACGCTTGTGCCAGGCCATGTGCACCTTGAGGCTACCACCTGAAGTGTCGAACGCCCGCTGGCAGGAGGTCACGGGGCAGACCCAGCAGGTGCCACGGGTCGACTGACCGAGATGACCGAGATGACTGGCTGATGCACCACCTGTGCCCCCTACTGTGCCAACTTGCTGTGCTTTAGCCACCCGGTGCTCCGCTCGTTGTTGTGAGCGTCGCTCCTCCGCCCTCCAACTGCCCAGTAGCGTCCTTCACGAGCCTCCTCCACAGAGGCCGATCTTGACACTGCTGGTACCAGTCATCGGCAAGTCCACTCAGCTCCACGTCCTCCTGTACCACGTCACTCCATCTCTTCTCTAGCCCGTGTCACTCACCCACCCACTCACTCATTCACCCACCTACTCACCCACTCACTCACCCACTCACCCACCCACTCACCCATCACTCCATCTCTTCTCCAGCCCGTGCCACTCACCCACCCACTCACCCACCCACTCACCCACCCACTCACCCATCACTCCATCTCTTCTCCAGCCCATGTCACTCACCCACCCACTCACCCATCACTCCATCTCTTCTCCAGCCCGTGTCACTCACCCACCCACTCACTCACCCACTCACCCACTCACCCACCCACACACCCACCCACTCACCCAACCACTCACCCACCCACTCACCCACCCACCCACCCACTCACCCACCCACTCACCCACCCACTCACTCACCCACTCACCCACCCACCCACCCACTCAACCACTCACCCACCCACTCACCCACCCACCCACCCACTCACTCACTCACCCACCCACTCACCCACCCACTCACCCACCCACTCACTCACCCACCCACCCACTCACTCACCCACCCACCCACTCACCCACCCACTCACCCACCACTCCATCTCTTCTCTAGCCCGTGCCGTGCCCGCTTATCCCCAGTGGCAGCTGTCGCTGTGCATTCGCGAGTCACGAGGCAGACGGAACTGGCTCCATCGCTCCCGCGATCTGCGCTGGATGTGCCGTATAGGACTCACCACCGATTTCGCGTCACTCGGTGCAAGGTGGCATCTACGCTGGGTGCGACATTGTTCATCCGTAACAACAACAAAAATAATCCTTCCGATAACGTGGTGGTTGTGGTGGTGGTGGTTGTGATGGTTGTGGTGATCGTGGTTGTTGTGGTGGTTGTGGTTGTGGTGGTGGTGGTTGTGGTGGTGGTTGTGGTGGTTGTGGTGGTCGTGGTTGTTGTGGTTGTGGTGGTGGTTGTGGTGGTTGTGGTTGTTGTGGTGGTGGTTGTGGTTGTGGTGGTTGTGGTGGTTGTGGTGGTGGTGGTTGTGGTGGTGGTTGTGGTGGTTGTGGTGGTGGTTGTGGTGGTTGTGGTGGTCGTGGTTGTTGTGGTTGTGGTGGTGGTTGTGATGGTGGTGGTTGTGGTGGTGGTGGTTGTGGTGGTTGTGGTGATTGCGTTCCTAAACGCGATCACCAACCACAATGACGTGCTGCAGGCTCTACAATGTAGCGTGTTTGAAGTATAGTAGTGGACTATACACTACACTATACATTATACACTATACACTACACTATACACTACACTACTATACACTACACTATACACTACACTATACACTACACTACTATACACTACTATACATTATACACTACACTATACACTACACTATACACTACACACTACACACTACACTACTATACACTACACTATACACTACACTATACACTACACTATACACTACACTACTACACACTACACTACTACACACTATACACTACACTATACACTACTATACACTACACTACTACACACTACACTACTATACACTACATTATACACTACACTATACACTACACTGCACACTACACTACACACTACACTACTACACACTACACTACTACACACTATACACTACACTACTACACACTACACTACACACTACATTATACACTACACTATACACTACACTGCACACTACACTACTACACACTACACTACTACACACTACACACTACACTACACACTACATTATACACTACACTATACACTACACTGCACACTACACTACTACACACTACACTACTACACACTACACACTACACTACACACTACATTATACACTACACTATACACTACACTGCACACTACACTACACACTACACACTACACTACTATACACTACACTATACACTACACTATACACTACACTATACACTACACTACTACACACTACACTACTACACACTATACACTACACTACTACACACTACACTACACACTACATTATACACTACACTATACACTACACTGCACACTACACTACACACTACACTATACACTACACTACACACTACACTACACACTACATTATACACTACACTATACACTACACTACACACTACACTACTACACACTACACTACTACACACTATACACTACACTACTACACACTACACTACACACTACATTATACACTACACTATACACTACACTACACACTACACTACACACTACATTATACACTACACTATACACTACACTACACACTACACTATACACTACACTATACACTACACTATACACTACACACTACACTACTATACACTACACTATACACTACACTACACACTACATTATACACTACACTATACACTACACTGCACACTACACTACACACTACACTATACACTACACTACACACTACATTATACACTACACTATACACTACACTATACACTACACTATACACTACACTGCACACTACACTACACACTACACTATACACTACACTATACACTGCACTATACACTACACTGCACACTACACTATACACTACACTATACACTACACTGCACACTACACTATACACTACACTATACACTACACTACACACTACACTATACACTACACTACACACTACATTATACACTACACTATACACTACACTATACACTACACTATACACTACACTGCACACTACACTATACACTACACTGCACACTACACTACACACTACACTATACACTACACTACACACTACACTACACACTACACTACTATACACTACACTACACACTACACTACACACTACACTACACACTACACTACACACTACACTATACACTACACTATACACTACACTATACACTACACTACACACTACACTACACACTACACACTACACTGCACACTACACTACACACTACACTACACACTACACTACACACTACACTACACACTACACTACTACACACTACACTACACTACACACTACACACTACACACTACACTACACACTACACTACACACTACACTACACACTACACACTACACTGCACACTACACTACACACTACACTATACACTACACTATACACTACACACTACACTATACACTACGCTACACTACACACTACACACTACACTATACACTACACTACACTATACACTACACTATACACTACACTACACACTACATTATACACTACACTATACACTACACTATACACTACACTATACACTACACTGCACACTACACTATACACTACACTGCACACTACACTACACACTACACTATACACTACACTACACACTACACTACACACTACACTACACACTACACACTACACACTACACTACACACTACACTACACACTACACTACACACTACACACTACACTGCACACTACACTACACACTACACTATACACTACACTACACTATACACTACACACTACACTATACACTACACTACACTACACACTACACACTACACTATACACTACACTACACTATACACTACACTATACACTACACTACACACTACATTATACACTACACTATACACTACACTATACACTACACTATACACTACACTGCACACTACACTATACACTACACTGCACACTACACTACACACTACACTACACACTACACTATACACTACACTACACACTACACTACACACTACACTACACACTACACTATACACTACACTACACACTACACTACACACTATACACTAGCACGTGTGGCAGTCTCTACCATGTGGGGTGTTTGAAGCTCAGCAGCGGTGCGTGAGATGCGTAACGGCGGCCTAACGAAGGCTGCTCCGATAGTCCGTCGCCTTTGTGCCGTTTGCCTTTCGGCGGCCTCCTCCTCTAGATTTCTGGCGCCATTTGAGAGCCGGTCTCTCGATGAAAGCCGGCGTGTCTCTCTGGTGAGGACCAATCAGTTTGAAAGACAGTGCCATCGAACATTATCGGAGCGCGTGTCGTTGTTTTAGTTGGTTTGCACGCTCTCGCCACGAGTTTGCGTGTCGTGATTTTCTTGCAAAAAGGTTTCCGTTTGGGGTTTCGACGCCTTAACGCAACTCCTGATTTATTTGCCAGAAGGGGTGAAAACAGTTCTTGTATTCTTCTTGGTTCTTTCGGTAAAGTCATCACGTAGAAGGAAAATAATAAAATAATAAAAATGAAACATAATAAAATAATTCTCGCGACGTTTCGGCCACAACGCAAGAAGCCGTCTTCAGGTGGAGAACAGGTCTGTCAAGTAGACAGAGTCTGAATGTCTACTTGACAGACCTGTTCTCCACCTGAGGACGGCTGCTTGCGTTGTGGCCGAAACGTGAAAATTATTTTATTATGTTTCATTTTTATTATTTTATTATTTTCCTTCTACGTGATGACTTTACCGAAAGAACCAAGAAGATGAATCCCTGCAGTCACGAAAACTTTAAATCAAAGTTCTTGTATTGTGACAAAGACTGAGAGGAGGTGTGCGGGTAGCATCTGGAATGATCCAGCAGCATCCCAATGCCCTGCGTGTGATGACGACGATGATGATGATGATGCTACGTATTAGGAACCGCTTATTCCTACCTGGCTTGAACATAGTTCCGTAGACTCTTCATTGGTGGAGCCCCAACTCCTTAGAAACTGTCTTATATCCCCTCTCCGGACTGAAGAGCACCACTAACTCTTTTGTCTGAGGTCCTCAACAGATTTCCTTTGATCGTGCCGTGACTTTCTTCCACACACACGCCGCTACGGCGAAGACCAAACTCACAAGATTTCGGATCTTCGTGTAGGGTGTGGGGGCCTCCCTGAGGATCCACCTGACTATTTTAAACACGCAATTATAATTATTCTTCTTGGTTCTTTCGGTAAAGTCATCACGTAGAAGGGAAATAATAAAATAATAAAAATAAAACACGATAAAATACAATTCTCATGACGTTTCGGCCACAACGCAAGCAGCTGTCCTCAGGTGAAGAACAGGTCTGTCGGGAAGGCAGCGTCTGAATGAAACACCACCAGGCTTGGAGCGTATATTTAAGCTGGTTAGAGGGGGATGAATGTAAATATAAGCTGCCAAGCTTGGTGGTGCTCATTCAGACGCTGTCTTTCCGACAGACCTGTTCTTCACCTGAGGACGGCTGCTTGCGTTGTGGCCGAAACGTCGTGAGAATTATTTTATGTTTTATTTTTATTATTTCCCTTCTACGTGACTTTACCGAAAACACCTGAGAGTCTGAGGCAATGCAACCCCCTCAAATGTCACCGAGCTGAAGGGGTTCTTGCGAGGATGAATGGTTCCAAAATTATCTCGAATTCGGCGCGAGGAATGAGACTGACCGAACGCTGAGTTGCAGTCACCGCTGCTCTAAGGGGTGTCACCAGTGACTGGACCCGAAGGTTCACACGCCTGGTACGCAGGAGGTCGTGGGGCCCATATCAGACCCTGACGACGCCTGCTGCTGTATATTTGGCACCAAGAGATGTTGACTACCTCGCCTGGTCTACAGGAGGTCGTGGGTTCGATCCCGACCCTGACGACGCCTGCTGCTGTATATTTGGCACCAAGAGATGTTGACTACCTCGCCTGGTCTACAGGAGGTCGTGGGTTCGATCCCGACCCTGACGATGCCTGCTGCTGTATATTTGGCACCAAGAGATGTTGACTACCTCGCCTGGTACGCAGGAGGTCGTGTGTTCCATATCAGACCCTGACGACGCCTGCTGCTGTATAGTTGGTAACCAAGAGATGTTAACTACCTCGCCTGGTCCACAGGAGGTCGTGGGTTCGATCCCGACCCTGACGATGCCTGCTGCTGTATATTTGGCACTAAGAGATGTTGACTACCTCGCCTGGTACGCAGGAGGTCGTGTGTTCCATATCAGACCCTGACGACGCCTGCTGCTGTATAGTTGGTAACCAAGAGATGTTAACTACCTCGCCTGGTCCACAGGAGGTCGTGGGTTCGATCCCGACCCTGACGATGCCTGCTGCTGTATATTTGGCACCAAGAGATGTTGACTACCTCGCCTGGTACGCAGGAGGTCGTGTGTTCCATATCAGACCCTGACGACGCCTGCTGCTGTATAGTTGGTAACCAAGAGATGTTAACTACCTCGCCTGGTCCACAGGAGGTCGTTTGTTCGATCCCGACCTTGATGATGCCTGCTGCTGTATATTTGGCACCAAGAGATGTTGACTACCTCGCCTGGTCCACAGGAGGTCGTGGGTTCGATCCCGACCATGACGATGCCTGTTGTATATTTTTCACCCAAGAGATGTTGACTACCTCGCCTGGTCTACAGGAGGTCGTGGGTTCGATCCCGACCCTGACGACGCCTGCTGCTGCTGCTGTATATTTTTAGAGGCCACGTCTCTCTCGGTCTCTATCCCCGCAGTGGTCACTGCGTGATATCTTTCATTTCTTTCCCCACCGCTCCACATTTGGAATGGACATCATTTCAGAGTATTTCAGGAGTATTTTGACCGCCATCAGTTGACGACGCGATCATGGGGGACACTTTTGTTGAGCCATCGTTTGAAGCTCACCAGATCGCTTCTGAATAAGTAATATTTTTTTTTTAAACTCTTTTTGAAAACACGCTTTCATGAAATGTAGCGTAACTCGCAATGGCAGAACTCCACGACTCCAGGAAATGTCCCCGAAGCTTGCCACAACGTGAGGGGCCGTGGTGATTTACAGCCAACGTGAGTTGAGCGTGGACAATTATATACCCAAGCCGAAACATAACGTGTAAACAAGATTGTTTAAAAAAAATATTTTAAATTGTTTTAATGATAGAATATAGTGTTGTCGTCAGTAAGACATAAGTATTCATGATCAACGTTTTTGGGTTTAGATCGCGTTATTTATAAATGTGTCGTAACCCTCCACCACCCGACACGGCCAATCAGTAAAAAAGTGTCACGTTGACAAAAGACAAATAGATCACTGCTTTAGCCCACCGGTGTGTTGAAGCGTGAAACCACAACATTTACAATTTTTGAGTACGACGTTTCGCTGGTAATTGCATCCAGCATCATCGGGCAATTCGCCAGAATGGTGAGGCTCTGCTGTGTCTCCAAGTTTGCAGTCAATACCACATTGGGAAGTGGGTTAAAATTGAGTTACAAGATTTGAGGATACAACAACGACAACAGACAGAGTGAGTTAATAGAAAGCGTGTAACAAATATAGTTTCATCTTCTTGGTTCTTTCGGTAAAGTCACGTAGAAGGGAAGTAATAAAATAATAAAAATAAAACATAATAAAACAATTCTCACGACGTTTCGGCCACAACGCAAGCAGCCGTCCTCAGGCGAAGAATGAGAACATTATCAAGCTAGGAGCTTATATAGGTGTTGCGAGGAGGAGCGCCTTAACAAAAGAATGTGCATATGAAGAGGAATTTAGCATACCAATGGACAATGCGTAGGAGGTGGGCGGAGGGGTTTCAAAGTCGCATTATGCCCATGCATTATGCAGGATCAACAGCACCACGGGGGGGGGCGCAAGGAACAGCGTTAATAAAGGAAAGGAATGTTAGTGATATGTAGCTGCATTTACCAAACAACCACGTAGAAAACCAAAGTAAAAACTACATAAAAAACTAAAATATAAACTGAAACTTACTATACTCTACAATAAGCTGAGTTACTAACAACAAATAATAAATTACAATTCTACGTCGTAAGAAGTATATAATATACTTCCATCTAAACTTTATTCTCTTAGCATATACAGTACTATATACTGCCATAGATAAACCCAACATTAAATTATATACTGTATTGCTGTAAACCACCCTATACTTTATACATTTTAATATAACACTATGTATTATTCAACTCACCCTAATGTGTATCGAAATGGTTTATTACGTCCTTCCAATGATTGCTAAGCCTGAATCCATCTTCTCGGTTAAAATTGTCTCTGTGTTTGTATATGTGAATCGCCTCATGAACGAATCTCTCATGATAGCCAGATGGCTTGCAGAGAACCTCCGTCTTGGAGAAGTCAATGTCATGTGAGCCCACTGAGTTGTAACAGTGGTCTGCCACGGCTGAGGTGTTTGTCCTACCGTGTTTTAGATCAGCTTTATGTTCACGAATGCGGTCTGAGACGTGTCGTTTGGTTTCCCCAATGTAACTGCTTCCACAGAGGCAACTTAGTTTGTAGACGCCAGGGTACTGTATGTCTGGAATCACATCTTTTACAGATGGTACCAGATCACGGACTTTATGTACTGTTTCGATTTAAAGCTTTCATGACTGCAGGGATTCATCTTCTTGGTTCTTTCGGTAAAGTCACGTAGAAGGGAAGTAATAAAATAATAAAAATAAAACATAATAAAACAATTCTCACGACGTTTCGGCCACAACGCAAGCCACAACGCAAGCAGCCGTCCTCAGGTGAGGACGGCTGCTTGCGTTGTGGCTGAAACGTCGTGAGAATTGTTTTATTATGTTTTATTTTTATTATTTTATTACTTCCCTTCTACGTGACTTTACCGAAAGAACCAAGAAGATTTATGTACTGTGTTGAATCGGACCTGGATCTTGTGTTTAATCAGGATTTTGGAGATCTTTTTTGTGACCCCAGCAATGTAGGGTAAGGTGATGGTCTTGAAAGGCTCCTCAACAGGATCTTTCTTGATGGTTGGAGTGATGGCTTTGCGGATTGTGTAGTCGGAGTAACCATTAGCCTTAAGAGCTTGGCGTACGTGTTTGAGTTCACTGGAAATGTGTTCATGGTCGGAGATGCATTGGGCTCTATGATATAGAGTCTTGATGAGGGAATTCTTCTGGGATGGATGGTGGTGGGAATCCGGTTTTAGATAAGCATCCGTGTGGGTGGCTTTCCTGTAGACAGAGTGGCTCATTGAACCATCAGGTCTCCTTTTGATTAGGACATCCAAAAAGGGTAGCTTGCCATCATTTTCGACGTCCATGGTGAATCTGATGGCTGGGTGTATGGAATTGATGTGATCGAGAAATTGGTCTAGAGCAGGCCGGCCATGTGGCCAGATGACAAAAGTGTCGTCTACGTACCTCTTCCATAAGGTCGGGCGTAGAGTGGCAGTCTGGATGGCGTCCGTCTCAAATTTCTCCATGAAGATGTTGGCTACAACCGGAGATAGGGGGGAGCCCATTGGGGTGCCCTCAATTTGCTTGTAGAAGGTTCCATTCCAGGTGAAGTATGTATTGGTTAAGCAGTCTCTCACCAGGGGGGGTACCCCAGCATTTAGTCCTTGATGAACCAAGTCTTCAATGATTGTGATGGTGTCAGGCACAGGCACCTTGGTGAACAAGGAAACCACATCAAAACTGACAAGCAGGTCGTCTGGGGACAGGGCAATCCCCTTGATTGTCGATACCAGGTCAGTAGAGTTTAGTACTGCAGAGGTGGTTTTTCCAGTGAAAGGCCGTAGGATTTCAGACAAAAAACGAGCCAGTTTGTAAGTGGGGGAGTTGATAGTAGAGACAATGGGACGAAGAGGTGTATCTTCTTTATGTATCTTTGGCAAGCCGTACAATCTTGGTGGCCTGGCTGCAGAAGGTTTCAACGAGAACTGTTTGGTCTGATCAATTAATGCGGTTGAAGCAGAAATGATGTTGTTGGTTTTGGAGACGAGGCTGTTGGTGGGGTCTCTTTTTTTTTTTTTGAGTGCAACAATGTCGACATCGGATTGGGAACACGTGGAAAAAATGACTGCCTCTTCAGCTGCCGCTATGTCGACTAAATGTAAGGACAACTTGATTTCCAAATTCAACCGCCTCTCAAACAAGAAACCGGACCCACACATTGAAAAACTAGATGTTAACAAAGTCGTAATTAATCGCAGTAACAGTCCTATTTCTGAAGGTTTGAAATCCGTTTTAGCTAAAGGACTAAACTTTGCAGTCACACCTAGACACATACCAGTTAATGATATAATTGCTCGAGTAGATGTAGCTCTCAAGGGCTTGAGTCACATCGCTGCAGACGTAGCAAGATCTGAAATCTCTGTAACCCTCAAAAACGCTAAGATGCCAGCTAGCAACATCAGCAAAGATGAGCGTTTTGAATTAGCTCAATTAAAAAAGAGGGATGACATTGTCATCCTCTCAGCCGACAAAGGTAATGCCACTGTCATCATGGACAAAATAGAATACAACAACAAAATTCAAGAACTACTCAACGATGGCAGCTATACAAAAATAAAAAGAGACCCCACCAACAGCCTCGTCTCCACAACCAACAACATCATTTCTGCTTCAACCGCATTAATTGATCAGACCAAACAGTTCTCGTTGAAACCTTCTGCAGCCAGGCCACCAAGATTGTACGGCTTGCCAAAGATACATAAAGAAGATACACCTCTACGTCCCATTGTCTCTACTATCAACTCCCCCACTTACAAACTGGCTCGTTTTTTGTCTGAAATCCTACGGCCTTTCACTGGAAAAACCACCTCTGCAGTACTAAACTCTACTGACCTGGTATCGACAATCAAGGGGATTGCCCTGTCCCCAGACGACCTGCTTGTCAGTTTTGATGTGGTTTCCTTGTTCACCAAGGTGCCTGTGCCTGACACCATCACAATCATTGAAGACTTGGTTCATCAAGGACTAAATGCTGGGGTACCCCCCCCTGGTGAGACACTGCTTAACCAATACATACTTCACCTGGAATGGAACCTTCTACAAGCAAATTGAGGGCACCCCAATGGGCTCCCCCCTATCTCCGGTTGTAGCCAACATCTTCATGGAGAAATTTGAGACGGACGCCATCCAGACTGCCACTCTACGCCCGACCTTATGGAAGAGGTACGTAGACGACACTTTTGTCATCTGGCCACATGGCCGGCCTGCTCTAGACCAATTTCTCGACCACATCAATTCCATACACCCAGCCATCAGATTCACCATGGACGTCGAAAATGATGGCAAGCTACCCTTTTTGGATGTCCTAATCAAAAGGAGACCTGATGGTTCAATGAGCCACTCTGTCTACAGGAAAGCCACCCACACGGATGCTTATCTAAAACCGGATTCCCACCACCATCCATCCCAGAAGAATTCCCTCATCAAGACTCTATATCATAGAGCCCAATGCATCTCCGACCATGAACACATTTCCAGTGAACTCAAACACGTACGCCAAGCTCTTAAGGCTAATGGTTACTCCGACTACACAATCCGCAAAGCCATCACTCCAACCATCAAGAAAGATCCTGTTGAGGAGCCTTTCAAGACCATCACCTTACCCTACATTGCTGGGGTCACAAAAAAGATCTCCAAAATCCTGATTAAACACAAGATCCAGGTCCGATTCAACACAGTACATAAAGTCCGTGATCTGGTACCATCTGTAAAAGATGTGATTCCAGACATACAGTACCCTGGCGTCTACAAACTAAGTTGCCTCTGTGGAAGCAGTTACATTGGGGAAACCAAACGACACGTTTCAGACCGCATTCGTGAACATAAAGCTGATCTAAAACACGGTAGGACAAACACCTCAGCCGTGGCAGACCACTGTTACAACTCAGTGGGCTCACATGACATTGACTTCTCCAAGACGGAGGTTCTCTGCAAGCCATCTGGCTATCATGAGAGATTCGTTCATGAGGCGATTCACATATACAAACACAGAGACAATTTTAACCGAGAAGATGGATTCAGGCTTAGCAATCATTGGAAGGACGTAATAAACCATTTCGATACACATTAGGGTGAGTTGAATAATACATAGTGTTATATTAAAATGTATAAAGTATAGGGTGGTTTACAGCAATACAGTATATAATTTAATGTTGGGTTTATCTATGGCAGTATATAGTACTGTATATGCTAAGAGAATAAAGTTTAGATGGAAGTATATTATATACTTCTTACGACGTAGAATTGTAATTTATTATTTGTTGTTAGTAACTCAGCTTATTGTAGAGTATAGTAAGTTTCAGTTTATATTTTAGTTTTTTATGTAGTTTTTACTTTGGTTTTCTACGTGGTTGTTTGGTAAATGCAGCTACATATCACTAACATTCCTTTCCTTTATTAACGCTGTTCCTTGCGCCCCCCCCGTGGTGCTGTTGATCCTGCATAATGCATGGGCATAATGGGACTTTGAAACCCCTCCGCCCACCTCCTACGCATTGTCCATTGGTATGCTAAATTCCTCTTCATATGCACATTCTTTTGTTAAGGCGCTCCTCCTCGCAACACCTATATAAGCTCCTAGCTTGATAATGTTCTCATTCTTCGCCTGAGGACGGCTGCTTGCGTTGTGGCCGAAACGTCGTGAGAATTGTTTTATTATGTTTTATTTTTATTATTTTATTACTTCCCTTCTACGTGACTTTACCGAAAGAACCAAGAAGATGAATCCCTGCAGTCACGAAAGCTTTAAATCGAAATTTAACCGCCTCTACGGGGAGGGTTTCCACATAACTTTGAGATCCTTCAACAAGCTCCGGGATAAGAAGGCTCAGCTAATCGAGTCTCTCACCTTTCTGAAGAGATGCCGCGACTCTAAGGTAATACCAAACGCATTTACACTAACATCTGCAGCTGTAACTTCTTCTAATGCGAAACGAATTCTGTCTAGAACTAGCTTAGCTCTTATCTCAGAGAAAATCAGACTTACGCGCACCGAACTAGATCAGTTAGACAAGACACTCTACAAATCACACTTATCTTTGAGTGCAACAATGTCGACATCGGATTGGGAACACGTGGAAAAAATGACTGCCTCTTCAGCTGCCGCTATGTCGACTAAATGTAAGGACAACTTGATTTCCAAATTCAACCGCCTCTCAAACAAGAAACCGGACCCACACATTGAAAAACTAGATGTTAACAAAGTCGTAATTAATCGCAGTAACAGTCCTATTTCTGAAGGTTTGAAATCCGTTTTAGCTAAAGGACTAAACTTTGCAGTCACACCTAGACACATACCAGTTAATGATATAATTGCTCGAGTAGATGTAGCTCTCAAGGGCTTGAGTCACATCGCTGCAGACGTAGCAAGATCTGAAATCTCTGTAACCCTCAAAAACGCTAAGATGCCAGCTAGCAACATCAGCAAAGATGAGCGTTTTGAATTAGCTCAATTAAAAAAGAGGGATGACATTGTCATCCTCTCAGCCGACAAAGGTAATGCCACTGTCATCATGGACAAAATAGAATACAACAACAAAATTCAAGAACTACTCAACGATGGCAGCTATACAAAAATAAAAAGAGACCCCACCAACAGCCTCGTCTCCAAAACCAACAACATCATTTCTGCTTCAACCGCATTAATTGATCAGACCAAACAGTTCTCGTTGAAACCTTCTGCAGCCAGGCCACCAAGATTGTACGGCTTGCCAAAGATACATAAAGAAGATACACCTCTTCGTCCCATTGTCTCTACTATCAACTCCCCCACTTACAAACTGGCTCGTTTTTTGTCTGAAATCCTACGGCCTTTCACTGGAAAAACCACCTCTGCAGTACTAAACTCTACTGACCTGGTATCGACAATCAAGGGGATTGCCCTGTCCCCAGACGACCTGCTTGTCAGTTTTGATGTGGTTTCCTTGTTCACCAAGGTGCCTGTGCCTGACACCATCACAATCATTGAAGACTTGGTTCATCAAGGACTAAATGCTGGGGTACCCCCCCTGGTGAGACACTGCTTAACCAATACATACTTCACCTGGAATGGAACCTTCTACAAGCAAATTGAGGGCACCCCAATGGGCTCCCCCCTATCTCCGGTTGTAGCCAACATCTTCATGGAGAAATTTGAGACGGACGCCATCCAGACTGCCACTCTACGCCCGACCTTATGGAAGAGGTACGTAGACGACACTTTTGTCATCTGGCCACATGGCCGGCCTGCTCTAGACCAATTTCTCGACCACATCAATTCCATACACCCAGCCATCAGATTCACCATGGACGTCGAAAATGATGGCAAGCTACCCTTTTTGGATGTCCTAATCAAAAGGAGACCTGATGGTTCAATGAGCCACTCTGTCTACAGGAAAGCCACCCACACGGATGCTTATCTAAAACCGGATTCCCACCACCATCCATCCCAGAAGAATTCCCTCATCAAGACTCTATATCATAGAGCCCAATGCATCTCCGACCATGAACACATTTCCAGTGAACTCAAACACGTACGCCAAGCTCTTAAGGCTAATGGTTACTCCGACTACACAATCCGCAAAGCCATCACTCCAACCATCAAGAAAGATCCTGTTGAGGAGCCTTTCAAGACCATCACCTTACCCTACATTGCTGGGGTCACAAAAAAGATCTCCAAAATCCTGATTAAACACAAGATCCAGGTCCGATTCAACACAGTACATAAAGTCCGTGATCTGGTACCATCTGTAAAAGATGTGATTCCAGACATACAGTACCCTGGCGTCTACAAACTAAGTTGCCTCTGTGGAAGCAGTTACATTGGGGAAACCAAACGACACGTCTCAGACCGCATTCGTGAACATAAAGCTGATCTAAAACACGGTAGGACAAACACCTCAGCCGTGGCAGACCACTGTTACAACTCAGTGGGCTCACATGACATTGACTTCTCCAAGACGGAGGTTCTCTGCAAGCCATCTGGCTATCATGAGAGATTCGTTCATGAGGCGATTCACATATACAAACACAGAGACAATTTTAACCGAGAAGATGGATTCAGGCTTAGCAATCATTGGAAGGACGTAATAAACCATTTCGATACACATTAGGGTGAGTTGAATAATACATAGTGTTATATTAAAATGTATAAAGTATAGGGTGGTTTACAGCAATACAGTATATAATTTAATGTTGGGTTTATCTATGGCAGTATATAGTACTGTATATGCTAAGAGAATAAAGTTTAGATGGAAGTATATTATATACTTCTTACGACGTAGAATTGTAATTTATTATTTGTTGTTAGTAACTCAGCTTATTGTAGAGTATAGTAAGTTTCAGTTTATATTTTAGTTTTTTATGTAGTTTTTACTTTGGTTTTCTACGTGGTTGTTTGGTAAATGCAGCTACATATCACTAACATTCCTTTCCTTTATTAACGCTGTTCCTTGCGCCCCCCCCCGTGGTGCTGTTGATCCTGCATAATGCATGGGCATAATGGGACTTTGAAACCCCTCCGCCCACCTCCTACGCATTGTCCATTGGTATGCTAAATTCCTCTTCATATGCACATTCTTTTGTTAAGGCGCTCCTCCTCGCAACACCTATATAAGCTCCTAGCTTGATAATGTTCTCATTCTTCGCCTGAGGACGGCTGCTTGCGTTGTGGCCGAAACGTCGTGAGAATTGTTTTATTATGTTTTATTTTTATTATTTTATTACTTCCCTTCTACGTGACTTTACCGAAAGAACCAAGAAGATGAATCCCTGCAGTCACGAAAGCTTTAAATCGAAAAATATAGTTTCAATTTTACACCATTGGAACCTCATTTGCCAGTAGTAAAAATATGATAATAGTTTTTTTACCCTTTTATCTGGCAACAAAACTGACACCTTTTTACGAAGAGTCATGTTTGCATAGACCACAATACCTGCAGTCGTAATGCAAAAAAACACAACTCTGATAATGTATGTGCACTGTCCTTGAAGTTGATTGGTCCCCACCCGAGACAGCTTTCCTTAGAGCCTAGTCTCACATGGTGTTGGACCAGATGACGCCAAAAGGCGCACAACTCAAAGACAATGCACCATCAGAGTATGAGAGCTCGAGGTAAGCATTTACAACTTTGGAACCTCATTTGCCAGTAAAAAATATGATAATTGTTTTTTTAGCCTTTTATCTAGCAACAAAACTGACACCTTTTTTTACAAGGAGTCATGTTTGCATAGACCACAATACCTGCAGCCATAATGCAAACAAAAAACATAACTCTGATAATGTATGTGCACTGTCCTTGAAGCTGATTGGTCCACACCCGAGACAGCTTTCCTTAGAGCCCAGTCTCACATGGTGTTGGACCAGATGACGCCAAAAGTCGCAGTGCCACATTGGGAAGTGGGTTAAAATTGAGTTACAAGATTTGAGGATACAACAACGACAACATACGGAGTGAGTTAATGAAAGCGTGTAACAAATATAGTTTAAAATATTTTTGTTCATTTTTTATGATAGAATATAGTATTGTCACCAGTAAGACATAAGTATACCAAGTTTGCAGTCGATACCACATTGGGAAGTCGGTTAAAATTGAGTTACAAGATTTGAGGATACAACAACAGACAGAGTGAGTTAATGAAAAGTGTGTAGTAAAAATACAAAGAGGCCTTGTATCTCAGTGAGCCTGTATCTGGTCAGATTAAAATTCATATTCTTTGAGTCTTTCGGTAAAGCCACGTAGATTGATCGAATAATGAAAAATAATTAAGATAAAAATAATAACATTTTCACGACGTTTCGATCGCAACACAAGCAATCGTCATCAGGTGAGAAATATCGCTGATGAGTCTATGGGTGTCAGTGGGGTGAGTCTGTGGGTCTTTGTGGGGTGAGTCTGTGGGTCTTTGTGTGGTGAGTCTGTGGGTCTCTGTGTGGTGAGTCTGTGGGTCTCTGTGTGAGTAAGTCTGTGGGTCTCTGTGTGGTGAGTCTGAGGGTGTCTGTGGGGTGAGTCTGTGGGTCTCTGTGTGGTGAGTCTGTGGGTCTCTGTGTGGTGAGTCTGTGGGTCTCTGTGTGGTGAGTCTGTGGGTCTCTGTGTGGTGAGTCTGTGGGTCTCTGTGTGGTGAGTCTGTGTGGTGAGTCTGTGGATCTCTGTGTGGTGAGTCTGTGGGTGTCAGTTGGGTAAGTCTGTGGGTCTCTGTGTGGTGAGTCTGTGGGTCTCTGTGTGGTGAGTCTGTGTGGTGAGTCTGTGGGTCTCTGTGTGGTGAGTCTGTGGGTGTCAGTGGGGTAAGTCTGTGGGTCTCTGTGTGGTGAGTCTGTGGGTCTCTGTGTGGTGAGTCTGTGGGGTGAGTCTGTAGGTCTCTGTGTGGTGAGTCTGTGTGGTGAGTCTGTGGGTCTCTGTGTGGTGAGTCTGTGGGTGTCAGTGGGGTAAGTCTGTGGGTCTCTGTGTGGTGAGTCTGTGGGTCTCTGTGTGGTGAGTCTGTGGGTCTCTGTGTGGTGAGTCTGTGGGTCTCTGTGTGGTGAGTCTGTGGGTCTCTATGTGGTGAGTCTGTGGGTCTCTGTGTGGTGAGTCTGTGGGTCTCTGTGTGGTGAGTCTGTGGGTCTCTGTGGGGTGCGTCTGTGGGTCTCTGCGCGGTGAGTCTGTGGGTCTCTGTGTGGTGAGTCTGTGGGTCTCTGTGTGGTGAGTCTGTGGGTCTCTGTGGGGTGAGTCTGTGGGTCTCTGTGCGGTGAGTCTGTGGGTCTCTGTGTGAGTAAGTCTGTGGGTCTCTGTGTGGTGAGTCTGAGGGTGTCTGTGGGGTGAGTCTGTGGGTCTCTGTGTGGTGAGTCTGTGGGTCTTTGTGTGGTGAGTCTGTGGGTCTCTGTGTGGTGAGTCTGTGGGTCTCTGTGTGGTGAGTCTGTGGGTCTCTGTGTGGTGAGTCTGTGGGTCTATGTGTGGTGAGTCTGTGGGTCTCTGTGGGGTGCGTCTGTGGGTCTCTGTGCGGTGAGTCTGTGGGTCTCTGTGTGGTGAGTCTGTGGGTCTCTGTGTGGTGAGTCTGTGGGTCTCTGTGTGGTGAGTCTGTGGGTCTCTGTGGGGTGAGTCTGTGGGTCTCTGTGCGGTGAGTCTGTGTGTCTCTGTGTGGTGAGTCTGTGGGTCTCTGTGTGGTGAGTCTGTGGGTCTCTGTGTGGTGAGTTTGTGGGTCTCTGTGTGGTGAATCTGTGAGTCTCTGTGTGGTGAGTCAATGAGTCTCTGTGTGTGGTGAGTCTATGGCTCTCTGTGGTGAGTCTGTGGGTCTTTGTGTGGTGAGTCTGTGGGTGTCTGTGGGGTGAGTCTGTGGGTCTCTGTGTGATGAGACTGTGGGTGTCTGTGTGGTGAGTCTGTGGGTCTCTGTGTGGTGAGTCTGTGGGTGTCAGTGGGGTAAGTCTGTGGGTCTCTGTGTGGTGAGTCTGTGGGTCTCTGTATGGTGAGTCTGTGTGGTGAGTCTGTGGGTCTCTGTGTGGTGAGTCTGTGGGTGTCAGTGGGGTAAGTCTGTGGGTCTCTGTGTGGTGAGTCTGTGGGTCTCTGTGTGGTGAGTCTGTGGGGTGAGTCTGTGGGTCTCTGTGTGGTGAGTCTGTGTGGTGAGTCTGTGGGTCTCTGTTGTGGTGAGTCTGTGGGTGTCAGTGGGGTAAGTCTGTGGGTCTCTGTGTGGTGAGTCTGTGGGTCTCTGTGTGGTGAGTCTGTGGGTCTCTGTGTGGTGAGTCTGTGGGTCTCTGTGTGGTGAGTCTGTGGGCATCTGTGTGGTGAGTCTGTGGGTCTCTGTGTGGTGAATCTGTGGGTGTCAGTGGGGTAAGTCTGTGGGTCTCTGTGTGGTGAGTCTGTGGGTCTCTGTGTGGTGAGTCTGTGGGTCTCTGTGTGGTGAGTCTATGGGTCTCTGTGTGGTGAGTCTGTGGGTCTCTGTGTGGTGAGTCTGTGGGTCTCTGTGTGGTGAGTCTGTGGGTCTCTGTGTGGTGAGTCTGTGGGTCTCTGTGTGGTGAGTCTGTGGGTCTCTGTGTGGTGAGTCTGTGGGTCTCTGTGGGGTGAGTCTGTGGGTCTCTGTGCGGTGAGTCTGTGGATCTCTGTGTGGTGAGTCTGTGGGTCTCTGTGTGGTGAGTCTGTGGGTCTCTGTGTGGTGAGTCTGTGGGTCTCTGTGTGGTGAGTCTGTGGGTCTCTGT
Organism: Lampetra planeri; assembly: GCF_965212315.1. Lineage (NCBI taxonomy): Eukaryota > Metazoa > Chordata > Hyperoartia > Petromyzontiformes > Petromyzontidae > Lampetra > Lampetra planeri. The sequence continues at coordinate 2,364,625 of NC_136176.1, read as the reverse complement.
GAGGTGAGTCTGTGGGTCTCTGTGTGGTGAGTCTGTGGGTCTCTGTGTGGTGAGTCTGTGGGTCTCTGTGTGGTGAGTCTGTGGGTCTCTGTGTGGTGAGTCTGTGGGTCTCTGTGTGGTGAGTCTGTGGGTCTCTGTGTGGTGAGTTTGTGGGTCTCTGTGTGGTGAATCTGTGAGGCTCTGTGTGGTGAGTCAATGAGTCTCTGTGTGTGGTGAGTCTATGGCTCTCTGTGTGGTGAGTCTGTGGGTCTTTGTGTGGTGAGTCTGTGGGTCTCTGTGTGGTGAGTCTGTGGGTCTCTGTGGGATGCGTCTGTGGGTCTCTGTGCGGTGAGTCTGTGGGTCTCTGTGTGGTGAGTCTGTGGGTCTCTGTGAGGTGAGTCTGTGGGTCTCTGTGTGGTGAGTCTGTGGGTCTCTGTGTGGTGAGTCTGTGGGTCTCTGTGTGGTGAGTCTGTGGGTGTCTGTGCGGTGAGTCTGTTGGTCTCTGTGTGGTGAGTCTGTGGGTCTCTGTGTGGTGAGTCTGTGGGTCTCTGTGTGGTGAGTCTGTGTGTCTCTGTGTGGCGAGTCTGTGGGTCTCTGTGAGGTGAGTCTGTGGGTCTCTGTGTGGTGAGTCTATGGGTCTCTGTGTGGTGAGTCTGTGGGTCTCTGTGTGGTGAGTCTGTGGGTCTCTGTGTGGTGAGTCTGTGGGTCTATGTGTGGTGAGTCTGTGGGTCTCTGTGTGGTGAGTTTGTGGGTCTCTGTGTGGTGAATCTGTGAGTCTCTGTGTGGTGAGTCAATGAGTCTCTGTGTGTGGTGAGTCTATGGCTCTCTGTGTGGTGAGTCTGTGGGTCTTTGTGTGGTGAGTCTGTGGGTGTCTGTGGGGTGAGTCTGGGTCTCTGTGTGGTGAGTCTGTGGGTCTCTGTGTGGTGAGTCTGTGGGTGTCTGTGTGGTGAGTCTGTGGGTCTCTGTGTGGTGAGTCTGTTGGTGTCAGTGGGGTAAGTCTGGGTCTCTGTGTGGTGAGTCTGTGGGTCTCTGTGTGGTGAGTCTATGGGGTGAGTCTGTGGGTCTCTGTGTGGTGAGTCTGTGTGGTGAGTCTATGGGGTGAGTCTGTGGGTCTCTGTGTGGTGAGTCTGTGTGGTGAGTCTGTGGGTCTCTGTGTGGTGAGTCTGTGGGTCTCTGTGTGGTGAGTCTGTGGGTCTCTGTGTGGTGAGTCTGTGGGTCACTGTGTGGTGAGTCTGTGGGTCTCTGTGTGGTGATTCTGTGGGTGTCAGTGGGGTAGGTTTGTGGGTCTCTGTGTGGTGAGTCTGTGGGTCTCTGTGTGGTGAGTCTGTGGGTCTCTGTGTGGTGAGTCTATGGGTCTCTGTGTGGTGAGTCTGTGGGTCTCTGTGTGGTGAGTCTGTGGGTCTCTGTGTGGTGAGTCTGTGGGTCTCTGTGTGGTGAGTCTGTGGGTCTCTGTGTGGTGAGTCTGTGGGTCTCTGTGGGGTGCGTCTGTGGGTCTCTGTGCGGTGAGTCTGTGGGTCTCTGTGTGGTGAGTCTGTGTGTCTCTGTGTGGTGAGTCTGTGGGTCTCTGTGGGGTGAGTCTGTGGGTCTCTGTGTGGTGAGTCTATGGGTCTCTGTGTGGTGAGTCTGTGGGTCTCTGTGTGGTGAGTCTGTGGGTCTCTGTGTGGTGGGTCTGTGGGTCTCTGTGTGGTGAGTCTGTGGGTCTCTGTGTGGTGAGTTTGTGGGTCTCTGTGTGTTGAATCTGTGAGTCTCTGTGTGGTGAGTCTGTGGGTCTCTGTGTGGTGAGTCTGTGGGTCTCTGTGCGGTGAGTCTGTGGGTCTCTGTGTGGTGAGTCTGTGGGTCTCTGTGTGGTGAGTCTGTGGGTCTCTGTGTGGTGAGTCTGTGGGTCTCTGTGTGGTGAGTCTGTGGGTCTCTGTGTGGTGAGTCTGTGGGTCTCTGTGTGGTGAATCTGTGAGTCTCTGTTTGGTGAGTCAATGAGTCTCTGTGTGTGGTGAGTCTATGGCTCTCTGTGTGGTGAGTCTGTGGGTCTCTGTGGGGTGAGTCTGTGGGTCTCTGTGTGGTGAGTCTATGGCTCTCTGTGTGGTGAGTCTGTGGGTCTCTGTGTGCTGAGTCTATGGCTCTCTGTGTGGTGAGTCTGTGGGTCTCTGTGTGGTGAGTTTGTGGGTCTCTGTGTGGTGAATCTGTGAGTCTCTGTGTGGTGAGTCAATGAGTCTCTGTGTGTGGTGAGTCTATGGCTCTCTGTGTGGTGAGTCTGTGGGTCTTTGTGTGGTGAGTCTGTGGGTGTCTGTGGGGTGAGTCTGTGGGTGTCTGTGTGGTGAGTCTGTGGGTCTCTGTGTGGTGAGTCTGTGGGTGTCAGTGGGGTAAGTCTGTGGGTCTCTGTGTGGTGAGTCTGTGGGTCTCTGTGTGGTGAGTCTGTGTGGTGAGTCTGTGGGTCTCTGTGTGGTGAGTCTGTGGGTCTCTGTGTGGTGAGTCTGTGGGGTGAGTCTGTGGGTCTCTGTGTGGTGAGTCTGTGTGGTGAGTCTGTGGGTCTCTGTGTGGTGAGTCTGTGGGTGTCAGTGGGGTAAGTCTGTGGGTCTCTGTGTGGTGAGTCTGTGGGTCTCTGTGTGGTGAGTCTGTGGGTCTCTGTGTGGTGAGTCTGTGGGTCTCTGTGTGGTGAGTCTGTGGGCTCTGTGTGGTGAGTCTGTGGGTCTCTGTGTGGTGAATCTGTGGGTGTCAGTGGGGTAAGTCTGTGGGTCTCTGTGTGGTGAGTCTGTGGGTCTCTGTGTGGTGAGTCTGTGGGTCTCTGTGTGGTGAGTCTATGGGTCTCTGTGTGGTGAGTCTGTGGGTCTCTGTGTGGTGAGTCTGTGTGTCTCTGTGTGGTGAGTCTGTGGGTCTTTGTGTGGTGAGTCTGTGGGTCTCTGTGGGGTGAGTCTGTGGGTCTCTGTGTGGTGAGTCTGTGGGTCTCTGTGTGGTGAGTCTGTGGATCTCTGTGTGGTGAGTCTGTGGGTCTCTGTGGGGTGCGTCTGTGGGTCTCTGTGCGGTGAGTCTGTGGGTCTCTGTGTGGTGAGTCTGTGGGTCTCTGTGTGGTGAGTCTGTGGGTATCTGTGTGGTGAGTCTGTGGGTCTCTGTGTGGTGAGTCTGTGGGTCTCTGTGGGGTGAGTCTGTGGGTCTCTGTGCGGTGAGTCTGTGGGTCTCTGTGTGGTGAGTCTGTGGGTCTCTGTGTGGTGAGTCTGTGGGTCTCTGTGTGGTGAGTCTGTGGGTCTCTGTGTGGTGAGTCTGTGGGTCTCTGTGGGGTGAGTCTGTGGGTTTCTGTGTGGTGAGTCTATGGGTCTCTGTGTGGTGAGTCTGTGGGTCTCTGTGTGGTGAGTCTGTGGGTCTCTGTGTGGTGAGTTTGTGGGTCTCTTTGTGGTGAATCTGTGAGTCTCTGTGTGGTGAGTCAATGAGTCTTTGTGTGTGGTGAGTCTATGGCTCTCTGCGTGGTGAGTCTGTGGGTCTTTGTGTGGTGAGTCTGTGGGTGTCTGTGGGGTGAGTCTGTGGGTCTCTGTGTGATGAGACTGTGGGTGTCTGTGTGGTGAGTCTGTGGGTCTCTGTGTGGTGAGTCTATGGGTCTCTGTGTGGTGAGTCTGTGGGTCTCTGTGTGGTGAGTCTGTAGGTCTCTGTGTGGTGAGTCTGTGGGTCTCTGTGTGGTGAGTCTGTGGGTCTCTGTGTGATGAGTCTATGGGTATATGTGTGGTGAATCTGTGAGTCTCTGTGTGGTGAGTCTGTGGGTGTCCGTGTGACGAGTCTATGGGTCTCTGTGCGATGAGTCTATGGCTCTCTGTGTGGTGAGTCTATGGCTCTCTGTGTGATGAGTCTATGGGTCTCTGTGTGATGAGTCTATGGCTCTCCGTGTGATGAGTCTATGGCTCTCTGTGTGATGAGTCTATGTCTCTCCGTGTAATGAGTCTATGGCTCTCTGTGTGATTAGTCTATAGCTCTCTGTGTGATGAGTCTATGGGTATCTGTGTGGTGAGTCTGTGGGTCTCTGTGTGGTGAGTCTGTGGGTCTCTGTGTGGTGAGTCTGTGGGTGTCAGTGGGGTAAGTCTGTGGGTCTATGTGTGGTGAGTCTGTGGGTCTCTGTGTGGTGAGTCTGTGTGGTGAGTCTGTGGGTCTCTGTGTGGTGAGTCTGTGGGTCTCTGTGTGGTGAGTCTGTGGGGTGAGTCTGTGGGTCTCTGTGTGGTGAGTCTGTTTGGTGAGTCTGTGGGTCTCTGTGTGGTGAGTCTGTGGGTGTCAGTGGGGTAAGTCTGTGGGTCTCTGTGTGGTGAGTCTGTGGGTCTCTGTGTGGTGAGTCTGTGGGTCTCTGTGTGGTGAGTCTGTGGGTCTCTGTGTGGTGAGTCTGTGGGCTCTGTGTGGTGAGTCTGTGGGTCTCTGTGTGGTGAATCTGTGGGTGTCAGTGGGGTAAGTCTGTGGGTCTCTGTGTGGTGAGTCTGTGGGTCTCTGTGTGGTGAGTCTGTGGGTCTCTGTGTGGTGAGTCTATGGGTCTCTGTGTGGTGAGTCTGTGGGTCTCTGTGTGGTGAGTCTGTGTGTCTCTGTGTGGTGAGTCTGTGGGTCTCTGTGTGGTGAGTCTGTGGGTCTCTGTGGGGTGAGTCTGTGGGTCTCTGTGTGGTGAGTCTGTGGGTCTCTGTGTGGTGAGTCTGTGGATCTCTGTGTGGTGAGTCTGTGGGTCTCTGTGGGGTGCGTCTGTGGGTCTCTGTGCGGTGAGTCTGTGGGTCTCTGTGTGGTGAGTCTGTGGGTCTCTGTGTGGTGAGTCTGTGGGTATCTGTGTGGTGAGTCTGTGGGTCTCTGTGTGGTGAGTCTGTGGGTCTCTGTGGGGTGAGTCTGTGGGTCTCTGTGCGGTGAGTCTGTGGGTCTCTGTGTGGTGAGTCTGTGGGTCTCTGTGTGGTGAGTCTGTGGGTCTTTGTGTGGTGAGTCTGTAGGTCTCTGTGTGGTGAGTCTGTGGGTCTCTGTGTGGTGAGTCTGTGGGTCTCTGTGTGATGAGTCTATGGGTATATGTGTGGTGAATCTGTGAGTCTCTGTGTGGTGAGTCTGTGGGTGTCCGTGTGACGAGTCTATGGGTCTCTGTGCGATGAGTCTATGGCTCTCTGTGTGGTGAGTCTATGGCTCTCTGTGTGATGAGTCTATGGGTCTCTGTGTGATGAGTCTATGGCTCTCCGTGTGATGAGTCTATGGCTCTCTGTGTGATGAGTCTATGTCTCTCCGTGTAATGAGTCTATGGCTCTCTGTGTGATTAGTCTATAGCTCTCTGTGTGATGAGTCTATGGGTATCTGTGTGGTGAGTCTGTGGGTCTCTGTGTGGTGAGTCTGTGGGTCTCTGTGTGGTGAGTCTGTGGGTGTCAGTGGGGTAAGTCTGTGGGTCTCTGTGTGGTGAGTCTGTGGGTCTCTGTGTGGTGAGTCTGTGTGGTGAGTCTGTGGGTCTCTGTGTGGTGAGTCTGTGGGTCTCTGTGTGGTGAGTCTGTGGGGTGAGTCTGTGGGTCTCTGTGTGGTGAGTCTGTTTGGTGAGTCTGTGGGTCTCTGTGTGGTGAGTCTGTGGGTGTCAGTGGGGTAAGTCTGTGGGTCTCTGTGTGGTGAGTCTGTGGGTCTCTGTGTGGTGAGTCTGTGGGTCTCTGTGTGGTGAGTCTGTGGGTCTCTGTGTGGTGAGTCTGTGGGCTCTGTGTGGTGAGTCTGTGGGTCTCTGTGTGGTGAATCTGTGGGTGTCAGTGGGGTAAGTCTGTGGGTCTCTGTGTGGTGAGTCTGTGGGTCTCTGTGTGGTGAGTCTGTGGGTCTCTGTGTGGTGAGTCTATGGGTCTCTGTGTGGTGAGTCTGTGGGTCTCTGTGTGGTGAGTCTGTGTGTCTCTGTGTGGTGAGTCTGTGGGTCTCTGTGTGGTGAGTCTGTGGGTCTCTGTGGGGTGAGTCTGTGGGTCTCTGTGTGGTGAGTCTGTGGGTCTCTGTGTGGTGAGTCTGTGGATCTCTGTGTGGTGAGTCTGTGGGTCTCTGTGGGGTGCGTCTGTGGGTCTCTGTGCGGTGAGTCTGTGGGTCTCTGTGTGGTGAGTCTGTGGGTCTCTGTGTGGTGAGTCTGTGGGTATCTGTGTGGTGAGTCTGTGGGTCTCTGTGTGGTGAGTCTGTGGGTCTCTGTGGGGTGAGTCTGTGGGTCTCTGTGCGGTGAGTCTGTGGGTCTCTGTGTGGTGAGTCTGTGGGTCTCTGTGTGGTGAGTCTGTGGGTCTCTGTGTGGTGAGTCTGTGGGTCTCTGTGTGGTGAGTCTGTGGGTCTCTGTGGGGTGAGTCTGTGGGTCTCTGTGTGGTGAGTCTATGGGTCTCTGTGTGGTGAGTCTGTGGGTCTCTGTGTGGTGAGTCTGTGGGTCTCTGTGTGGTGAGTTTGTGGGTCTCTTTGTGGTGAATCTGTGAGTCTCTGTGTGGTGAGTCAATGAGTCTTTGTGTGTGGTGAGTCTATGGCTCTCTGTGTGGTGAGTCTGTGGGTCTTTGTGTGGTGAGTCTGTGGGTGTCTGTGGGGTGAGTCTGTGGGTCTCTGTGTGATGAGACTGTGGGTGTCTGTGTGGTGAGTCTGTGGGTCTCTGTGTGGTGAGTCTATGGGTCTCTGTGTGGTGAGTCTGTGGGTCTCTGTGTGGTGAGTCTGTAGGTCTCTGTGTGGTGAGTCTGTGGGTCTCTGTGTGGTGAGTCTGTGGGTCTCTGTGTGATGAGTCTATGGGTATATGTGTGGTGAATCTGTGAGTCTCTGTGTGGTGAGTCTGTGGGTGTCCGTGTGACGAGTCTATGGGTCTCTGTGCGATGAGTCTATGGCTCTCTGTGTGGTGAGTCTATGGCTCTCTGTGTGATGAGTCTATGGGTCTCTGTGTGATGAGTCTATGGCTCTCCGTGTGATGAGTCTATGGCTCTCTGTGTGATGAGTCTATGTCTCTCCGTGTAATGAGTCTATGGCTCTCTGTGTGATGAGTCTATAGCTCTCTGTGTGATGAGTCTATGGGTATCTGTGTGGTGAGTCTGTGGGTCTCTGTGTGGTGAGTCTGTGGCTCTCTGTGTGGTGAGTCTATGGCTCTCTGTGTGGTGAGTCTGTGGCTCTCCGTGTGAGTCTACAATGTCACACGCGAGGTGAGTGAGCTATAAGCCTGAACTCTGGAGTGTATATTGGGGTACAATCAGCCTTGGACACACCGCACATACCGGCTGATGCCAGTTGGACTTTCACTCTGACTCAGAGGTCAGGGTCCTGATGAGGCTCACATTGGCCGTGTTGGAGACACTGAATGTCTGGGTTCGAGTCCTGGCTCTGGTTGTTTCTCTCTTACAGCGGGTTCATGATGGTCGTATCAGGGTCTCTGTGTGGTGAGTCTGTGGGTCTCTGTGTGGTGAGTCCGTGGCTCTCTGTGTGGTGAGTCTGTGGATCTCTGTGTGGTGAGTCTGTGGGTCTCTGTGTGGTGAGTCTGTGGGTCTCTGTGTGGTGAGTCTGTGGGTCTCTGTGTGGTGAGTCCGTGGCTCTCTGTGTGGTGAGTCTGTGGATCTCTGTGTGGTGAGTCTGTGGGTCTCTGTGTGGTGAGTCTGTGGGTCTCTGTGTGGTGAGTCTATGAGTCTCTGTGTGGTGAGTCTGTGTGTCTCTGTGTGGTGAGTCTGTGGGTGTCTGCATGGTGAGTCTGTGGGTCTCTGTGTGGTGAGTCTATGGGTCTCTGTGTGGTGAGTCTGTGGGTCTCTGTGTGGTGAGTCTGTGGGTCTCTGTGTGGTGAGTCTGTGGGTCTCTGTGTGGTGAGTCTGTGGGTCTCTGTGTGGTGAGTCTGTGGGTCTTTGTGTGGTGAGTCTGTGGGTCTCTGTGTGGTGAGTCTGTGGGTCTCTGTGCGGTGAGTCTGTGGGTCTCTGTGTGGTGAGTCTGTGGGTCTCTGTGTGGTGAGTCTGTGGGTCTCTGTGTGGTGAGTCTGTGGGTCTCTGTGTGGTGAGTCTGTGGATCTCTGTGTGGTGAGTCTGTGGGTCTCTGTGCGGTGAGTCTGTGGGTCGCTGTGTGGTGAGTCTGTGGGTCTCTGTGTGGTGAGTCTGTGAGTCTCTGTGGAGGAGGGCGGCACTTGCAGGGCTGCGCCTCTAGCCGATTGGGGCGTGGTGAGGTTCAAAGGTCATGGCCCCCTTGGCAGGGGTGGGTGGGGGGGGATCGAGTGGTAGGGGTCACATTCCTGGGGGATACCCCCCCCCTTCACCCCCCCTTCACCCCCACCATATCACCCCCCTCACCCCCACCCTCACCCCCCCTCACCCCACCCTCACATCCCCCCCACCCACCCTGAGGCTGCGTATCCCTCCGCGCTGCACGGGAGCTACTTTCTCTACACAGGCAAAGGCGACGGTCCACCAGGTAGCCTCACACAGCAGCAGCAGCAGTCAACCTATAGCAGCTGCAGGGTCTGTCACGTGACCTCCTCCTCCTCATGCACCTAGCCTGGCACAGCAGCAGCAGTCAACCCATGGCACCTGCAGGGTCTGCCACGTGACCTCCTCCTCATGCACCTAGCCTGGCACAGCAGTCAACCTATGGCCCCTGGAGGGCCTGTCACGTGACCACCTCCTCCTGCACCTAGCCTGGCACAGCAGTACAACCTTTGGCACCTGCAGGGTCTGTCCCGTGACCTCCTCATGCACCTAGCCTGGCACAGCAGCAGCAGTCAACCCATGGCACCTGCAGGGTCTGTCACGTGACCTCCTCCTCATCCACCTAGCCTGGCACAGCAGTCAACCCATGGCACCTGCTGGGTCTGTCACGTGACCTCCTCCTCATGCACCTAGCCTGGCACAGCAGCAGCAGTCAACTCATGGCACCTGCTGGGTCTGTCACGTGACCTCTTCATGCACCTAGCCTGGCACAGCAGCAGCAGTCAACCCATGGCACCTGCTGGGTCTGTCACGTGACCTCCTCATGCACCTAGCCTGGCACAGCAGTACACCCCATGGCCCCTGGAGGGTCTGTCACGTGACCACCTCCTCCTGCACCTAGCCTGGCACAGCAGTACAACCTATGGCACCTGCAGGGTCTGTCCCGTGACCTCCTCATGCACCTAGCCTGGCACAGCAGCAGCAGACAACCTATGGCACCTGCAGGGTCTGTCACGTGACCTCCTCCTCATGCACCTAGCCTGGCACAGCAGTCAACCCATGGCACCTGCTGGGTCTGTCACGTGACCTTTTCCTCATGCACCTAGCCTGGCACAGCAGCAGACAACCCATGGCACCTGCTGGGTCTGTCACGTGACCTCCTCATCCTTGTTAGAGGCTACACGGGGATCTTTGTCTGTGTGTGTTGAACAGCACTTGCCCCTGCAGCCCTGCTAGAGGCTACACGGGGGAGCTTTGTCTGTGTCTATAACGTAGGAGCTGTGCTACAGCACTTGCCCCTACAGCCTTGCTAGAGGCTACACGGGGGAGCTTTGTCTGTGTCTATAACGTAGGAGCTGTAACAGCACTTGCCCCTACAGCCTTGCTAGAGGCTACACGGGGGAGCTTTGTCTGTGTTTATATCGTATATCGTAGGAGCTGTAACAGCACTTGCCCCTACAGCCTTGCTAGAGGCTACACGGGGAGCTTTGTCTGTGTCTATAACGTAGGAGCTGTAACAGCACTTGCCCCTACAGCCTTGCTAGAGGCTACACGGGGGAGCTTTGTCTGTGTCTATAACGTAGGAGCTGTAACAGCACTTGCCCCTGCAGCCCTGCTAGAGGCTACACGTGGGATCTTTGTCTGTGTCTTTATCGTATGAGCTGTTACAGCACTTGCCCCTACAGCCCTGCTAGAGGCTACACGGGGGAGCTTTGTCTGTGTCTATATCGTATGAGCTGTAACAGCACTTGCCCCTACAGCCCTGCTAGAGGCTACACGGGGGAGCTTTGTCTGTGTCTATATCGTAGGAGCTGTAACAGCACTTGCCCCTACAGCCCTGCTAGAGGCTACACGGGGGAGCTTTGTGTGTGTGTAACAGCACTTGCCCCTACGGCCCTGCTAGAGGCTACACGGGGAATCTTTGTCTGTGTCTATATCGTAGGAGTTGTAACAGCACTTGCCCCTACAGCCCTGCTAGAGGCTATACGGGGGATCTTTGTCTGTGTGTGTGTAACAGCACTTGCCCCTACGGCCCTGCTAGAGGCTACACGGGGGGTCTTTGTCTGTGTGTGTGTGTAACAGCACTTGCCCCTGCAGCCCTGCTACAGGCTACATGGGGGATCTTTGTCTGTGTGTGTGTAACAGCACTTGCCCCTACAGCCTTGCTAGAGGCTACATGGGGGATCTTTGTCTGTGTTTGGGTAACATCACTTGCCCCTACAGCCCTACTAGAGGCTACATGGGGGATCTTTGTCTGTGTGTGTGCAACATCACTTGCCCCTACAGCCCTGCTACAGGCTACACGGGGGATCTTTGTCTGTGTGTGTAACAGCACTTGCCCCTACGGCCCTGCTAGAGGCTACACGGGGGGTCTTTGTCTGTGTGTGTGTAACAGCACTTGCCCCTACGGCCCTGCTAGAGGCTACTGGGGTGATCTTTGTCTGTGTGTGTGTAACAGCACTTGCCCCTACAGCCCTACTAGAGGCTACACGGGGGATCTTTGTCTGTGTGTGTGTAACAGCACTTGCCCCTACGGCCCTGCTAGAGGCTACTGGGGTGATCTTTGTCTGTGTGTGTGTAACAGCACTTGCCCCTACAGCCCTCTACAGGCTACCTGGGTGATCTTTGTCTGTGTGTGTGTAACAGCACTTGCCCCTACGGCCCTGCTACAGCCTACACGGGGGGTCTTTGTCTGTGTGTGTAGAGTCAGTAGATGCTACTGTAGAGTCAGTAGATACTACTGTAGAGTCAGTAGATACTACTGTAGTGTCAGTAGATACTACTGTAGTGTCAGTAGATACTACTGTAGAGTCAGTAGATACTACTGTAGTGTCAGTAGATACTACTGTAGAGTCAGTAGATACTACTGTAGAGTCAGTAGATACCACTGTAGAGTCAGTAGATACTACTGTAGAGTCAGTAGATGCTACTGTAGAGTCAGTAGATACTACTGTAGAGTCAGTAGATACTACTGTAGTGTCAGTAGATACTACTGTAGTGTCAGTAGATACTACTGTAGAGTCAGTAGATACTACTGTAGTGTCAGTAGATACTACTGTAGAGTCAGTAGATACTACTGTAGAGTCAGTAGATACCACTGTAGAGTCAGTAGATACTACTGTAGAGTCAGTAGATGCTACTGTAGAGTCAGTAGATACCACTGTAGAGTCAGTAGATACTACTGTAGAGTCAGTAGATACTACTGTAGAGTCAGTAGATACCACTGTAGAGTCGGTAGATACTACAGTAGAGTCAGTAGATACTACTGTAGAGTCGGTAGATACTACTGTAGAGTCAGTAGATACTACTGTAGAGTCAGTAGATACTACTGTAGTGTCAGTAGATACTACTGTAGAGTCAGTAGATACTACTGTAGAGTCAGTAGATACTACTGTAGAGTCAGTAGATACTAGTGTAGAGTCAGTAGATACTACTGTAGAGTCAGTAGATACTACTGTAGTGTCAGTAGATACTACTGTAGAGTCAGTAGATACTACTGTAGTGTCAGTAGATACTACTGTAGAGTCAGTAGATACTACTGTAGAGTCAGTAGATACTAGTGTAGAGTCAGTAGATACTACTGTAGAGTCAGTAGATACTAGTGTAGAGTCAGTAGATACTACTATAGAGTCAGTAGATACTACTGTAGTGTCAGTAGATACTACCGTAGAGTCAGTAGATACTACCGTAGAGTCAGTAGATACTACCGTAGAGTCAGTAGATACTACTGTAGTGTCAGTAGATACTACTGTAGTGTCAGTAGATACTACTGTAGAGTCAGTAGATACTACTGTAGAGTCAGTAGATACTACTGTAGAGTCAGTAGATACTACTGTAGTGTCAGTAGATACTACTGTAGAGTCAGTAGATACTACTGTAGAGTCAGTAGATACTACTGTAGAGTCAGTAGTTACTACTGTAGAGTCAGTAGATACTACTGTAGAGTCAGTAGATACTACTGTAGAGTCAGTAGATACTACTGTAGTGTCAGTAGATACTACTGTAGTGTCAGTAGATACTACTGTAGAGTCAGTAGATACTACTGTAGAGTCAGTAGATACTACTGTAGTGTCAGTAGATACTACTGTAGAGTCAGTAGATACTACTGTAGAGTCAGTAGATACTACTGTAGAGTCAGTAGATACTACTGTAGAGTCAGTAGATACTACTGTAGAGTCAGTAGATGCTACTGTAGAGTCAGTAGATACTACTGTAGAGTCAGTAGATACTACTGTAGAGTCAGTAGATACTACTGTAGAGTCAGTAGATACTACTGTAGTGTCAGTAGATACTACTGTAGAGTCAGTAGATACTACTGTAGAGTCAGTAGATACTACTGTAGAGTCAGTGGATACTACTGTAGAGTCAGTGGATACTACTGTAGAGTCAGTAGATACTACTGTAGAGTCATTAGATACTACTGTAGAGTCAGTAGATACTACTGTAGAGTCAGTGGATACTACTGTAGAGTCAGTGAATACTACTGTAGAGTCAGTAGATACTACTGTAGTGTCAGTAGATACTACTGTAGAGTCAGTGGATACTACTGTAGAGTCAGTGGATACTACTGTAGAGTCAGTGGATACTACTGTAGAGTCAGTAGATACTACAGTAGAGTCAGTAGATACTACTGTAGAGTCAGTAGATACTACTGTAGAGTCGGTAGATGCTACTGTAGAGTCGGTAGATACTACTGTAGAGTCGGTAGATACTACTGTAGAGTCGGTAGATACTACTGTAGAGTCGGTAGATACTACTGTAGAGTCGGTAGATACTACTGTAGAGTCGGTAGATACTACTGTAGAGTCGGTAGATACTACTGTAGAGTCGGTAGATACTACTGTAGAGTCGGTAGATACTACTGTAGAGTCAGTAGATGCTACTGTAGAGTCAGTAGATGCTACTGTAGAGTCAGTAGATACTACTGTAGAGTCGGTAGATACTACTATAGAGTCGGTAGATACTACTGTAGAGTCGGTAGATACTACTATAGAGTCGGTAGATACTACTGTAGAGTCAGTAGATACTACTGTAGAGTCAGTAGATACTACTGTAGAGTCGGTAGATACTACTGTAGAGTCGGTAGATACTACTGTAGAGTCAGTAGATGCTACTGTAGAGTCAGTAGATGCTACTGTAGAGTCAGTAGATACTACTGTAGAGTCGGTAGATACTACTGTAGAGTCGGTAGATACTACTGTAGAGTCGGTAGATACTACTGTAGAGTCGGTAGATACTACTGTAGAGTCGGTAGATACTACTGTAGAGTCAGTAGATACTACTGTAGAGTCGGTAGATACTACTGTAGAGTCAGTAGATACTACTGTAGAGTCGGTAGATACTACTGTAGAGTCGGTAGATACTACTGTAGAGTCGGTAGATACTACTGTAGAGTCAGTAGATACTACAGTAGAGTCAGTAGATACTACAGTAGAGTCAGTAGATACTACTGTAGTGTCAGTAGATACTACTGTAGAGTCAGTAGATTCTACTGTAGAGTCAGTAGATACTACTGTAGTGTCAGTAGATACTACTGTAGAGTCAGTAGATACTACTGTAGTGTCAGTAGATACTACTGTAGAGTCAGTAGATACTACTGTAGAGTCAGTAGATACTACTGTAGAGTCAGTAGATACTACTGTAGAGTCAGTAGATACTACTGTAGTGTCAGTAGATACTACTGTAGAGTCAGTAGATACTACTGTAGAGTCAGTAGATACTACTGTAGAGTCAGTAGATGCTACTGTAGAGTCAGTAGATACTACTGTAGAGTCAGTAGATGCTACTGTAGAGTCAGTAGATACTACTGTAGAGTCAGTAGATACTACTGTAGAGTCAGTAGATACTACTGTAGAGTCAGTAGATACTACTGTAGAGTCAGTAGATACTACTGTAGTGTCAGTAGATACTACTGTAGAGTCAGTAGATACTACTGTAGAGTCAGTAGATACTACTGTAGTGTCAGTAGATACTACTGTAGAGTCAGTGGATACTACTGTAGAGTCAGTGGATACTACTGTAGAGTCAGTAGATACTACTGTAGAGTCAGTAGATACTACTATAGAGTCATTAGATACTACTGTAGAGTCAGTAGATACTACTGTAGAGTCTGTAGATGCTACTGTAGAGTCAGTGGATGCTACTGTAGAGTCAGAGGATACTACTGTTGAGTCAGTGGATACTACTGTAGAGTCAGTAGATACTACTGTAGAGTCAGTAGATACTACTGTAGTGTCAGTAGATACTACTGTAGAGTCAGTAGATACTACAGTAGAGTCAGTAGATACTACTGTAGAGTCAGTAGATACTACTGTAGAGTCAGTAGATGCTACTGTAGAGTCAGTAGATGCTACTGTAGAGTCGGTAGATACTACTGTAGAGTCAGTAGATACTACTGTAGAGTCGGTAGATACTACTGTAGAGTCGGTAGATACTACTGTAGAGTCGGTAGATACTACTGTAGAGTCGGTAGATACTACTGTAGAGTCGGTAGATACTACTGTAGAGTCAGTAGATACTACTGTAGAGTCAGTAGATGCTACTGTAGAGTCAGTAGATGCTACTGTAGAGTCGGTAGATACTACTATAGAGTCGGTAGATACTACTGTAGAGTCGGTAGATACTACTGTAGAGTCGGTAGATACTACTGTAGAGTCAGTAGATACTACTGTAGAGTCAGTAGATACTACTGTAGAGTCAGTAGATGCTACTGTAGAGTCGGTAGATACTACTGTAGAGTCAGTAGATACTACTGTAGAGTCAGTAGATGCTACTGTAGAGTCAGTAGATACTACTGTAGAGTCAGTAGATACTACTGTAGAGTCAGTAGATACTACTGTAGAGTCAGTAGATACTACTGTAGAGTCGGTAGATACTACTGTAGAGTCGGTAGATACTACTATAGAGTCGGTAGATACTACTGTAGAGTCAGTAGATACTACTGTAGAGTCGGTAGATACTACTGTAGAGTCAGTAGATACTACTGTAGAGTCGGTAGATACTACTGTAGAGTCGGTAGATACTACTGTAGAGTCGGTAGATACTACTGTAGAGTCGGTAGATACTACTGTAGAGTCGGTAGATACTACTGTAGAGTCAGTAGATACTACAGTAGAGTCAGTAGATACTACTGTAGTGTCAGTAGATACTACTGTAGAGTCAGTAGATACTACTGTAGAGTCAGTAGATACTACTGTAGTGTCAGTAGATACTACTGTAGAGTCAGTAGATACTACTGTAGAGTCAGTAGATACCACTGTAGAGTCAGTAGATACCACTGTAGAGTCAGTAGATACCACTGTAGAGTCAGTAGATACTACTGTAGTGTCAGTAGATACTACTGTAGAGTCAGTAGATACTACTGTAGAGTCAGTAGATACTACTGTAGAGTCAGTAGATACTACTACAGAGTCAGTAGATACTACTACAGAGTCAGTAGATACTACTGCAGAGTCAGTAGATACTACAGTAGAGTCGGTAGATACTACTGTAGAGTCAGTAGATACTACTGTAGTATCAGTAGATACTACTGTAGAGTCAGTAGATTCTACTGTAGAGTCAGTAGATACTACTGTAGAGTCAGTAGATACTACTGTAGTGTCAGTAGATACTACTACAGAGTCAGTAGATACTACTGCAGTGTCAGTAGATACTACTATAGAGTCAGTAGATACTACTGTAGAGTCAGTAGATACTACTGTAGAGTCAGTAGATACTACTGTAGTGTCAGTAGATACTACTACAGAGTCAGTAGATACTACTGCAGAGTCAGTAGATACTACTACAGAGTCAGTAGATACTACTGTAGAGTCGGTAGATACTACTGTAGAGTCGGTAGATACTACTGTAGAGTCGGTAGATACTACTATAGAGTCGGTAGATACTACTGTAGAGTCAGTAGATACTACTGTAGAGTCAGTAGATACTACTGTAGAGTCGGTAGATACTACTGTAGAGTCAGTAGATACTACTGTAGAGTCGGTAGATACTACTGTAGAGTCGGTAGATACTACTGTAGAGTCGGTAGATACTACTGTAGAGTCGGTAGATACTACTGTAGAGTCGGTAGATACTACTGTAGAGTCAGTAGATACTACAGTAGAGTCAGTAGATACTACTGTAGAGTCAGTAGATACTACTGTAGAGTCAGTAGATACTACTGTAGTGTCAGTAGATACTACTGTAGAGTCAGTAGATACTACTGTAGAGTCAGTAGATACCACTGTAGAGTCAGTAGATACCACTGTAGAGTCAGTAGATACCACTGTAGAGTCAGTAGATACTACTGTAGTGTCAGTAGATACTACTGTAGAGTCAGTAGATACTACTGTAGAGTCAGTAGATACTACTGTAGAGTCAGTAGATACTACTGCAGAGTCAGTAGATACTACAGTAGAGTCGGTAGATACTACTGTAGAGTCAGTAGATACTACTGTAGTATCAGTAGATACTACTGTAGAGTCAGTAGATTCTACTGTAGAGTCAGTAGATACTACTGTAGAGTCAGTAGATACTACTGTAGTGTCAGTAGATACTACTACAGAGTCAGTAGATACTACTGCAGTGTCAGTAGATACTACTATAGAGTCAGTAGATACTACTGTAGAGTCAGTAGATACTACTGTAGTGTCAGTAGATACTACTACAGAGTCAGTAGATACTACTGCAGAGTCAGTAGATACTACTACAGAGTCAGTAGATACTACTGCAGAGTCAGTAGATACTACAGTAGAGTCGGTAGATACTACTGTAGAGTCAGTAGATACTACTGTAGTGTCAGTAGTTACTACTGTAGTGTCAGTAGATACTACTGTAGAGTCAGTAGATACCACTGTAGAGTCAGTAGATACCACTGTATAGTCAGTAGATACCACTGTAGAGTCGGTAGATACTACTGTAGAGTCAGTAGATACTACTGTAGAGTCAGTAGATACTACTGTAGAGTCAGTAGATGCTACTGTAGAGTCGGTAGATACTACTGTAGAGTCAGTAGATACTACTGTAGAGTCAGTAGATGCTACTGTATAGTCAGTAGATACTACTGTAGAGTCAGTAGATACTACTGTAGAGTCAGTAGATACTACTGTAGAGTCAGTAGATACTACTGTAGAGTCGGTAGATACTACTGTAGAGTCGGTAGATACTACTGTAGAGTCAGTAGATACTACTATAGAGTCGGTAGATACTACTGTAGAGTCAGTAGATACTACTGTAGAGTCAGTAGATACTACTGTAGAGTCGGTAGATACTACTGTAGAGTCGGTAGATACTACTGTAGAGTCGGTAGATACTACTGTAGAGTCGGTAGATACTACTGTAGAGTCGGTAGATACTACTGTAGAGTCGGTAGATACTACTGTAGAGTCGGTAGATACTACTGTAGAGTCGGTAGATACTACTGTAGAGAAGGTAGATACTACTGTAGAGTCAGTAGATACTACTGTAGAGTCAGTAGATACTACAGTAGAGTCAGTAGATACTACTGTAGTGTCAGTAGATACTACTGTAGAGTCAGTAGATACTACTGTAGAGTCAGTTGATACTACTGTAGTGTCAGTAGATACTACTGTAGAGTCAGTAGATACTACTGTAGAGTCAGTAGATACTACTGTAGAGTCAGTAGATACCACTGTAGAGTCTGTAGATACCACTGTAGAGTCAGTAGATACCACTGTAGAGTCAGTAGATACTACTGTAGTGTCAGTAGATACTACTGTAGAGTCAGTAGATACTACTGTAGAGTCAGTAGATACTACTGTAGAGTCAGTAGATACTACTGTAGAGTCAGTAGATACTACTGTAGAGTCAGTAGATACTACTGTAGAGTCAGTAGATACTACTGTAGTGTCAGTAGATACTACTACAGAGTCAGTAGATACTACTGCAGTGTCAGTAGATACTACTGCAGAGTCAGTAGATACTACTACAGAGTCAGTAGATACTACTGCAGAGTCAGTAGATACTACAGTAGAGTCGGTAGATACTACTGTAGAGTCAGTAGATACTACTGTAGTGTCAGTAGATACTACTGTAGAGTCAGTAGATACTACTGTAGAGTCAGTAGATACTACTGTAGAGTCAGTAGATACTACTGTAGTGTCAGTAGATACTACTACAGAGTCAGTAGATACTACTGCAGTGTCAGTAGATACTACTATAGAGTCAGTAGATACTACTATAGAGTCAGTAGATACTACTGTAGAGTCAGTAGATACTACTGTAGAGTCAGTAGATACTACTGTAGTGTCAGTAGATACTACTACAGAGTCAGTAGATACTACTGCAGAGTCAGTAGATACTACTACAGAGTCAGTAGATACTACTGCAGAGTCAGTAGATACTACAGTAGAGTCGGTAGATACTACTGTAGAGTCAGTAGATACTACTGTAGTGTCAGTAGTTACTACTGTAGTGTCAGTAGATACTACTGTAGAGTCAGTAGATACTACTGTAGAGTCAGTAGATACTACTGTAGAGTCAGTAGATACCACTGTAGAGTCAGTAGATACTACTGTAGAGTCAGTAGTTACTACTGTAGAGTCAGTAGATACTACTGTAGAGTCAGTAGATACTACTGTAGAGTCAGTAGATACTACTGTAGAGTCAGTAGATACCACTGTAGAGTCAGTAGATACCACTGTAGAGTCAGTAGATACTACTGTAGAGTCAGTAGATACTACTGTAGTGTCAGTAGTTACTACTGTAGTGTCAGTAGATACTACTGTAGAGTCAGTAGATACTACTGTAGAGTCAGTAGATACTACTGTAGAGTCGGTAGATACTACTGTAGAGTCAGTAGATACTACTGTAGAGTCAGTAGATACTACTGTAGTGTCAGATACTACAGTAGAGTCAGTATATGCTACTGTAGAGTCAGTAGATACTACTGTAGAGTCAGTAGATACTAGTGTAGAGTCAGTAGATACTACTGTAGAGTCAGTATATGCTACTGTAGAGTCAGTAGATACTACTGTAGAGTCAGTAGATACTAGTGTAGAGTCAGTAGATACTAGTGTAGAGTCAGTAGATACTACTGTAGAGTCAGTAGATACTACTGTAGTGTCAGTAGATACTACTGTAGAGTCAGTAGATACTACTGTAGAGTCAGTAGATACTACTGTAGAGTCAGTAGATACTACTGTAGAGTCAGTAGATACTACTGTAGTGTCAGTAGATACTACTGTAGAGTCAGTAGATACTACTGTAGAGTCAGTAGATACTAGTGTAGAGTCAGTAGATACTACTGTAGAGTCAGTAGATACTACTGTAGAGTCAGTAGATACTACTGTAGAGTCGGTAGATACTACTGTAGTGTCAGTAGATACTACTGTAGAGTCAGTGGATACTACTGTAGAGTCAGTAGATACTACTGTAGAGTCAGTAGATACTACTGTAGAGTCAGTAGATACTACTGTAGTGTCAGTAGATACTACTGTAGAGTCAGTAGATACTACTGTAGAGTCAGTAGATACTAGTGTAGAGTCAGTAGATACTACTGTAGAGTCAGTAGATACTACTATAGAGTCAGTAGATACTACTACAGAGTCAGTAGATACTACTGTAGAGTCAGTAGATACTACTGTAGAGTCAGTAGATACTACTATAGAGTCAGTAGATACTACTGTAGAGTCGGTAGATACTACTGTAGAGTCGGTAGATACTACTATAGTGTCAGTAGATACTACTGTAGAGTCGGTAGATATTACTGTAGAGTCAGTAGATACTACCGTAGAGTCAGTAGATACTACTGTAGAGTCAGTAGATACTACTGTAGTGTCAGTAGATACTAGTGTAGAGTCAGTAGATACTACTGCAGAGTCAGTAGATACTAGTGTAGTGTCAGTAGATACTAGTGTAGAGTCAGTAGATACCACTGTAGAGTCAGTAGATACTAGTGTAGTGTCAGTAGATACTACTGTAGTGTCAGTAGATACTACTGTAGAGTCAGTAGATACTACTGTAGAGTCAGTAGATACTACTGTAGTGTCAGTAGATACTACTGTAGAGTCAGAGTCAGTAGATACTACTGTAGAGTCAGTAGATACTACTGTAGAGTCTGTAGATACTACTGTAGTGTCAGTAGATACTACTGTAGAGTCAGTAGATACTACTGTAGTGTCAGATACTACTGTAGAGTCAGTAGATACTACTGTAGTGTCAGATACTACAGTAGAGTCAGTATATGCTACTGTAGAGTCAGTAGATGCTACTCACTGTTGTATGTAGGGTGTGTAGGTGTATATGCCTACGGAGGGGGGGGGGGTACAAATATTTTTCGACAATTTTCGGAAACCTTTTAGACAAATATTTGCCTGACACTTTCATTCGGGATTTCTCCGAGCCTCTTAGAATGTTGCTGACGGACACATGGAGAGAGACAAACGGATCGCCGGTCATTGACAATAGCTGCGTATTTGTGTTTGTGTGTATGTTGCGTTTTGAAGAGACGTTTTGAAATAGTTTCCCCCCCCGGGCAACGCCGGATACTTCCCGCTAGCAGTGGACATGGTGTAGTGTATAGTGTAGTGTATGTAGTGTAGTGTATGGTGTAGTGTGTAGTGTAGTGTATGGTGTAGTGTATAGTGTAGTGTAGTGTATAGTGTAGTGTATAGTGTAGTGTAGTGTGTAGTGTATGGTGTAGTGTGTAGTGTAGTGTGTAGTATAGTGTATAGTGTAGTGTATAGTGTAGTGTATGGTGTAGTGTAGTGTATGGTGTAGTGTGTGGTGTAGTGTATGGTGTAGTGTATGGTGTAGTGTAGTGTATGGTGTAGTGTGTAGTGTAGTGTATAGTGTAGTGTATGGTGTAGTGTGTAGTGTAGTGTATGGTGTAGTGTGTAGTAGTGTACATAGTGTAGTGTATAGTGTAGTGTATGGTGTAGTGTGTAGTGTAGTGTATGGGGTAGTGTGTAGTAGTGGACATAGTGTAGTGTATAGTGTAGTGTATGGTCAGTTTAACACGTAGGCTTTCGCGACCAATGTTATTCATAATCAACGTTTTAGGGTTTAGATCGCGTTATTTATAAATGTGTCGTAACCCTCCACCACCCGACACGGCCAATCAGTAAAAATGTGTCACGTTGACAAAAGACAAATAGTTCACTGCTTTAGCCCACCAGTGTGTTGAAGCCACAACATTTACAATTTGAGTACGACGTTTCGCTGGTAATTGCATCCAGCATCATCGGGCAATTCGCCAGAATGGTGTATAGTGTAGTGTATGGTGTAGTGTATGGTGTAGTGTGTAGTGTAGTGTATAGTGTAATGTATGGTGTAGTGTGTAGTGTAGTGTATGGTGTAGTGTGTAGTAGTGTACATAGTGTAGTGTATAGTGTAGTGTATGGTGTAGAGTGTAGTGTATAGTGTAGTGTGTGTAATGTAGTATATGGTGTAGTGTATAGTAGTGTACATAGTGTAGTGTGTGTAGTGTATAGTGTAGTGTATAGTGTAGTGTATAGTGTAGTGTATAGTGTAGTGTATAGTAGTGTAGTGTATAGTGTAGTGTATAGTCTAGTGTATAGAGTAGTGTATAGTGTAGTGTATAGTGTAGTGTGTAGTGTAGTGTATAGTGCAGTGTATAGTGTAGTTTATAGTGTAGTGTATAGTGTAGTGTATAGTGTAGTGTAGTTTATAGTGTAGTTTATAGTGTAGTGTATAGTGTAGTGTATAGTGTAGTGTATAGTGTAGTGTATAGTAGTGTATAGTGTAGTGTATAGTGTAGTGTATAGTGTAGTGTATAGTGTAGTGTATAGTGTAGTGTATAGTAGTGTATAGTGTAGTGTATAGTGTAGTGTATAGTAGTGTATAGTGTAGTGTATAGTGTAGTGTGTAGTGTAGTGTGTAGTGTATTGTAGTGTATAGTGTAGTGTATAGTAGTGTATAGTGTAGTGTATAGTGTAGTGTATAGTGTAGTGTATAGTAGTGTATAGTGTAGTGTATAGTGTAGTGTATAGTATAGTGTATAGTGTAGTGTATAGTGTAGTGTATAGTGCAGTGTATAGTGTAGTGTATAGTAGTGTATAGTGTAGTGTATAGTGTAGTGTATAGTGTAGTGTATAGTAGTGTATAGTGTAGTGTATAGTGTAGTGCAGAGGTGGGACAAAGTCATTGTTATGCAAGTCCAAGTCGAGTCGCAAGTCATCAAATTCATGACTCGAGTCTGACACGAGTCCAAGTCAAATAACTCGAGTCCACATCTCATAGGTGGGACAAAGTCATTGTTATGCAAGTCCAAGTCGAGTCGCAAGTCATCAAATTCATGACTCGAGTCTGACTCGAGTCCAAGTCACATGACTCGAGTCCACACCTCTGGTGTAGTGTATAGTGTAGTGTATAGTGTAGTGTGTAGTGTATAGTGTAGTGTATAGTGTAGTGTATAGTGTAGTGTATAGTGTAGTGTGTAGTAGTGTAGTGTATAGTAGTGTATAGTGTAGTGTATAGTGTAGTGTATAGTGTAGTGTATAGTGTAGTGTATAGTGCAGTGTATGTATGTTTAACTTCTTTTGCACCGTACGTAGCCAACCGTGCGAACCGGACGTGCAGGGTAAGAACAACAAACTAATCACAACAACAACAACGACAACAACAACAACGACGAGCAGTTCTATAAATAAATAGTTCGTCAGTCTGGATTTCAAAGAGACATCAGCACCATCATCACCACCACAGCGATATTAAGTCGTGGATTAACAAAAGGCCGTACGAAGTGTTTACAAACACGTTGTCCTGCGGAGGGAGCTGGTAGGAACGTTGTTGGGTTGCTCGGTCAATGGCCACCAGGGTCAACGGCCAGGGCGTGGTGTATTCCGCAAATCTGGCCGACTGTGAGGGCGGGCACAAGCCGGCGTGAGTAGGTGAAACGTTGAGTTTTATAAGGGCACCACGGGGTGACCAGCCCCTCCCCACCCAGCCCTACCCCTCCCAGCCCCACCCAGCCCCAACCTCCCCACCCAGCCCCTCCCCACCCCACCCAGCCCCTCCCCACCCAGCCCCACCCCTCCCTACCCAGCCCCTCCCTCCCCTCCCCACCTAGCCCCTCCCCACCCTCCCCTTCCCACCCAGCCCCTCCCCACCCTCCCCACACATCCCCTCCCCACCCTCCCCTTCCCACCCAGCCCCTCCCTCCCCTCCCCACCCAGCCCCTCCCTCCCCACCCAGCCCCTCCCTGCACGACGGACGGACGGACACAATAATCCCCTGTGGGCTGGTGTAACCAGGAGGTTCCTACCAGTATTAGAAGTGTGTGTGTGGTGTAGGTGGGTGTGTACTGGTGACAATTATCTGAACCGGTTCTGGGCCTCCCCTAGGTCGACTCAGCCTCAAATGAGTAACCTGTTGTAGCTGTAGTGATGGTGGTGTGAAGTGGGCATTGCTAGCAATGGGGAGAGACAAAGGCGGCCGGGCGTGGTGGTGGTGGTGGTGGCCACACCACCCCCTCTGTGTGTAGTCACAGTGCCGGTAACCTTCATAGGCGCTGCTACTACTTGCTAACAGCACTTGCCCCTGTATCCTGCTAGAGGCTACACGGGGGATCTTTGTCTTTGTGTTTATCATTGGCAGTGCTGCTACTCGCGACTAACAGCACTTGGCACCTGCTGGGTCTGTCACGTGACCTCCTCCTCATGCACCTAGCCTGGCACAGCAGCAGTCAACCCATGGCACCTGCTGGGTCTGTCCCGTGACCTCCTCATGCACCTAGCCTGGCACAGCAGCAGTCAACCCACGGCACCTGCTGGGTCTGTCACGTGACCTCCTCCTCATGCACCTAGCCTGGCACGGCAGCAGTCAACCCACGGCACATGCTGGGTCTGTCACGTGACCTCCTCCTCATGCACCTAGCCTGGCACAGCAGCAGTCAACCCATGGCACCTGCTGGGTCTGTCACGCGACCTCCTCCACATGCACCTAGCCTGGCACGGCAGCAGTCAACCCACGGCACCTGCTGGGTCTGTCACGTGACCTCCTCCTCATGCACCTAGCCTGGCACAGCAGCAGCAGTCAACCCATGGCACATGCTGGGTCTGTCACGTGACCTCCTCCTCATGCACCTAGCCTGGCACAAGCGCTGTGTGGACGTCACCGCCACAAATGGCGAACGGCTGCTGTTGTTATATGCGTGGTGGAGGTGTGTGTGTGTGCGTTTGCGAAATATGTGTGTGTGTGCATTTGCGAAATATGTGTGTGTACATGTGTGTGTGTGGTAAGGATTTCCTGTTGGTGGTGACCTTGAGTACGTGTGTCTGTGTGTGTGCCTGTCTGTGTGTGTCCGTGTGCGTCTTTGTTTGTCTGTGTGTGTGTGCCTGTGTGTGTCTTCGTGTCTGTCTGTGTGTGTGTCTATCTGTGTGTTTGTCTCCGTGTGTGTGTCTTTGTTTGTACAATCAGACACTCCACCCCCACAGTTCCCAATTGGTGATGGGGCAGTTGTGGAGAGAGTGGAGAGTTTCCCATACTTTGGCAGTGTGCTCATGACCAGCTCCGGTTTGACAGCAGAGGTCTCACTCCGAATCAGTCGAGCGGCATTATCTTTTCATGAGCTGTGTAATGCTGTGTGGAAGCTACCTGGTCTGTCGCTCTGCACGAAGCTTCGGGTCTTCTCGGCCACGGTCATTCCCTCCCTTCTCTACGCTTGCGAAACGTGGACCCCCCCCTAATGAAACATCTTCGCCGGTTAGAAACATTTAGGCTGGCCTGCCTACGATCCATCCTGGGTTTAACCAGGCTGGATTGTGTGAGGAGCTCACAAATCCTCGAAAGATCTGGACAAAGTCCCTTCGGTGAGCTCCTCTGGCAGGCAAGGCTGCGTTGGCTGGGTCATGTAGCCCGCATGCCCAGCCACCGCATGCCTAAACAGCTTTTGTTCGGCCGGATCGAGGGGGCTAAGCGGGCGCGGCACGGGCTAGAGAAGAGATGGAGTGATGTGGTACAGGAGGACGTGGAGCTGAGTGGACTTGCCGATGACTGGTACCAGCGGTGTCAAGATCGACCTCTGTGGAGGAGGCTCGGGAAGGACGCTACTGGGCAGTTGGAGGCAGTCGCCCTCCAGCAACAACGGAGGGCGGAGGAGCGATGGTCACAACAACGAGCAGAGCGCCGGGTGGCTAAAGCACAGCAAGTTGGCACAGTAGGGGGCACAGGTGGTGCATCAGCCAGTCATCTCGGTCATCTCGGTCAGTCGACCCGTGGCACCTGCTGGGTCTGCCCCGTGACCTCCTGCTCATGCACCTAGCCTGGCACAGCAGTACAACCCATGGCACCTGCTGGGTCTGCCCCGTGACCTCCTGCCAGCGGGCGTTCGACACTTCACGTGGTAGCCTCAAGGTGCACATGGCCTGGCACAAGCGTCGTGGTGACGTCACCGCCACTTAGTGGCGAATGGCGGTTGTTGGTATTGGTGAGTGAGTGTGTTGCGATTTAATTTACTTTATTTTCTACCCACGTGACTTTACCGAAATAACCTAAGAGTATGGATCCCTGCAGTCACGAAAACTTCAAATCTAGATTGGGGTGGGTGTGTGGGTGAGTGTGTGGGTGAGTGTGTGGGTGAGTGTGTGGGTGTGTGTGTGGGTGTGTGGGTGAGTGGGTGTGTGAGTGAGTGTGTGGGTGTGTGGATGAGTGGGTGGGTGAGTGTGTGGGTGAGTGGGTGTGTGAGTGAGTGTGTGGGTGTGTGGGTGAGTGAGTGGGTGGGTGTGTGAGTGAGTGTGTGAGTGAGTGTGTGGGTGTGTGTGTGGGTGTGTGTGTGGGTGAATGTGTGGGTGAGTGGGTGAGTGGGTGTGTGGGTGAGTGTGTGGGTGTGTGTGTGGGTGTGTGGGTGAGTGGGTGTGTGAGTGAGTGTGTGGGTGTGTGGATGAGTGGGTGGGTGAGTGTGTGGGTGAGTGGGTGTGTGAGTGAGTGTGTGGGTGTGTGGGTGAGTGAGTGGGTAGGTGTGTGGGTGAGTGTCTGGGTGAGTGAGTGGGTGTGTGAGTGAGTGTGTGGGTGTGTGTGTGGGTGAATGTGTGGGTGAGTGGGTGAGTGGGTGTGTGGGTGAGTGTGTGGGTGAGTGTGTGGGTGTGTGTGTGGGTGTGTGGGTGAGTGGGTGTGTGAGTGAGTGTGTGGGTGTGTGTGTGGGTGTGTGGGTGAGTGGGTGTGTGAGTGAGTGTGTGGGTGTGTGTGTGGGTGAATGTGTGGGTGAGTGGGTGAGTGAGTGTGTGGGTGTGTGGGTGAGTGTGTGGGTGTGTGTGTGGGTGTGTGGGTGAGTGGGTGTGTGGGTGAGTGTGTGGGTGTGTGTGTGGGTGTGTGGGTGAGTGGGTGTGTGAGTGAGTGTGTGGGTGTGTGGATGAGTGGGTGGGTGAGTGTGTGGGTGAGTGGGTGTGTGAGTGAGTGTGTGGGTGTGTGGGTGAGTGAGTGGGTAGGTGTGTGGGTGAGTGTCTGGGTGAGTGAGTGGGTGTGTGAGTGAGTGTGTGGGTGTGTGTGTGGGTGAATGTGTGGGTGAGTGGGTGAGTGGGTGTGTGGGTGAGTGTGTGGGTGAGTGTGTGGGTGTGTGTGTGGGTGTGTGGGTGAGTGGGTGTGTGAGTGAGTGTGTGGGTGTGTGTGTGGGTGTGTGGGTGAGTGGGTGTGTGAGTGAGTGTGTGGGTGTGTGTGTGGGTGAATGTGTGGGTGAGTGGGTGAGTGAGTGTGTGGGTGTGTGGGTGAGTGTGTGGGTGTGTGTGTGGGTGTGTGGGTGAGTGGGTGTGTGGGTGAGTGTGTGGGTGTGTGTGTGGGTGTGTGGGTGAGTGGGTGTGTGAGTGAGTGTGTGGGTGTGTGGATGAGTGGGTGGGTGAGTGTGTGGGTGAGTGGGTGTGTGGGTGAGTGTGTGGGTGTGTGTGTGGGTGAGTGTGTGGGTGAGTGGGTGTGTGAGTGAGTGTGTGGGTGTGTGTGTGGGTGAATGTGTGGGTGAGTGGGTGAGTGGGTGTGTGGGTGAGTGTGTGGGTGAGTGTGTGGGTGTGTGGATGAGTGGGTGGGTGAGTGTGTGGGTGAGTGGGTGTGTGAGTGAGTGTGTGGGTGTGTGTGTGGGTGAGTGGGTGTGTGAGTGAGTGTGTGGGTGTGTGGATGAGTGGGTGGGTGAGTGTGTGGGTGAGTGGGTGTGTGAGTGAGTGTGTGGGTGTGTGTGTGGGTGAGTGGGTGGGTGAGTGTGTGGATGAGTGGGTGGGTGAGTGTGTGGGTGAGTGGGTGTGTGAGTGAGTGTGTGGGTGTGTGTGTGGGTGAGTGTGTGGGTGAGTGGGTGTGTGAGTGAGTGTGTGGGTGTGTGTGTGGGTGAATGTGTGGGTGAGTGGGTGAGTGGGTGTGTGGGTGTGTGTGTGGGTGTGTGGGTGAGTGGGTGTGTGAGTGAGTGTGTGGGTGTGTGGATGAGTGGGTGGGTGAGTGTGTGGGTGAGTGGGTGTGTGAGTGAGTGTGTGGGTGTGTGGGTGAGTGAGTGGGTAGGTGTGTGGGTGAGTGTCTGGGTGAGTGGGTGGGTGTGTGAGTAAGTGTGTGGGTGTGTGGGTAGGTTTGTGGGTGAGTGTGTGTCTGTGTGGGTGTGTGGTGAGAAAGTGTCTGTGTGAGTGAGTGGGTGGGTGAATGAGTGTGTTGGTGAGTGGGTGGGTGGGTGTGTGTGTGAGTGAGTGTGTGGGTGTGTGGGTGAGTGAGTGGGTAGGTGTGTGGGTGAGTGTCTGGGTGAGTGGGTGGGTGTGTGAGTAAGTGTGTGGGTGTGTGGGTAGGTTTGTGGGTGAGTGTGTGTCTGTGTGGGTGTGTGGTGAGAAAGTGTCTGTGTGAGTGAGTGGGTGGGTGAATGAGTGTGTTGGTGAGTGGGTGGGTGGGTGTGTGTGTGTGTGAGTGGGTGGGTGTGTGGGTGAGTGAGTGGGTGAGTGTGTGGGTGTGTGGGTGAGTGAGTATGTGAGTGTGTGGGTGAGTGGGTGAGTGAGTGGTTGTGTGAGTGAGTCGGTGAGTGTGGGTGAGTGAGTGTGTGGGTGAGTGGGTGAGTGAGTGGTTGTGTGGGTGAGTGAGTGGGTGAGTGAGTATGTGAGTGTATGTGTATAGAGGAGAGACAAAGGCGGCCGGGCGTGATGCTGGCCACCCACCCCCTCTGTGTGTGTCACAGTGGCAGCCTTCATAGGCGCTGCTGCTACTCGCTGCTTACAGCACTTGCCCCAACATCATGTTAGAGGCTATAGGGTGCAGCTTTGTCTTTGGTACGTGTGTTGGATATGTGTTCGTATTTACGAAATATCGGTGTGTGAATGCGCGTGTGTGTGTGTCTGTGTGTGTGTGTGTGTGACTGTGTGTGTGTGTCTGTGTGTGTGTGTGTACGTGTGTGTGTGTGTCTGTGTGTGTGTCTGTGTGTGTGTGTGTCTGTGTGTGCGTGTGTGTGTGTGTGTCTGTGTGTGTCTGTGTGTGTGTCTGTGTGTGACTGTGTGTGTGTGACTGTGTGTCTGTGTGTGTGTGTGACTGTGTGTGTGACTGTGTGTGTGTCTGTGTGTGTGTGCGTGTGTGTGCGTGTGTGTGCGTACCTGTGTGTGTGCCTGTGTGTGGACCTGTGTGTCTATGTGTGTGTGTGTGTCTGTGTGTCTGTGTGCCTATGTGTCTATGTGTGTGTCTGTGTGTGTGTGTCTGTGTGTGTGTGTACCTGTGTGTGTGTGTGAATGTGTGTGTCTGTGTGTGTGTCTGTGTGTGTGTGTACCTGTGTGTGTGTGAATGTGTGTGTGTGTCTGTGTGTGTGTGTACCTGTGTGTGAGTGTACGTGTGTGTGTGTGAATGCGTGTGTGTGTACCTGTGTGTGTGTGTGGGGAGCGGTAGTGCAGTAGTTAACGCTACGAACCCGGCGACCCGAGTTCGATTCCTGCTCATGGCCAACACCCAGTGACGATTATCTGAACCGGTCCTGGGCCTCCCCTAGGTCGACTCAGCCTCAACTGAGTAGCTGGTGTGTTGGTGTGTAGCAGTAAACATCTCCACTGGGGAGACAAAGGCGGCCTCGTGTGCCACTGTGCCGGTAGCCTTCATAGGTGCTGCTCGCTAACAGCACTTGCTCCTACAGTCTGTTAGGCTACACGGGGGACCTTTGTCTTTGCGTGTATGTGTGTGTGTGTAATGTGAGGGTGCGTGAGGAAGTGACGGCACACATGGTCCTCTGTTGACAACACACAGGGACAAAGCTCCCCCGTGTAGCCTCTAGTAGGCTGTCGGGGCAAGTGCTGTTAGCGAGCGCCTATGAAGGCTACGCGTGTGTGGTCAGCACCACTCCCGGCCGCCTTTGTCTCCCCCCAGTGGCCATGTTTACTACACCACCACCACCACCACCACCACGGCACCAGCTACTCATTTGAGGCTGAGTCGACCTAGGGGAGGCCCAGGACCGGTTCAGATACTCGTCACCGCTGAGTGGTGGTGGTGGCCGTGAGCGGGAATCGAACTCGGGTCGCGGGGTTTGTAGCGCAGCGTAGCGCTAACCACTACACCCACCGCTCCCCACACACACACAGACACACGCACAGACACACACAGACACACACACAGACACACACAGACACACACACAGCTCGCTAACAGGGTGTTAGAGTGCCCTCTTGCGTTGATTGCTGGACATTGCAAGAATACCGCGTGGTGAGTCTGTGGGTGTCTGTGTGGGTGAGTCTGTGGGTCTCTGTGTGATGAGTCTGTGGGTCTCTGTGGTGAGTCTGTGGGTCTCTGTGTGGTGAGTCTGTGGGTCTCTGTGTGGTGAGTCTCTGTTTGGTGAGTCTATGGGTCTCTGTGTGGTGAGTCTATGGGTCTCTCTGTGGTGAGTCTGTGGGTCTCTGTGTGGTGAGTCTGTGGGTCTCTGTGTGGTGAGTCTATGGGTCTCTGTGTGGTGAGTCTATGGGTCTTAGTGGCGAGTCTATGGGTTTCTGTGTGGGTGAGTCTGTGGGTCTCTGTGTGGTGAGTCTGTGGGTCTCTGTGTGGTGAGTCTGTGGGTCTCTGTGTGGTGATTCTGTGGGTCTCTGTGTGGTGAGTCTATGGGTGTGTGTGGTGAGTCTGTGGGTCTTTGTGTGGTGAGTCTATGGGTCTCTGTGTGGTGAGTCTGTGTGTCTCTGTGTGGTGAGTCTGTGGGTCTCTGAGTGAGTGAGTGTGTGGGTCTCTGTGTGGTGAGTCTGTGGGTCTCTGAGTGAGTCTATGGGTCTCTGTGTGGTGAGTCTGTGGGTCTCTGTGTGGTGAGTGTGTGGGTCTCTCTGTGTGGTGAGTCTGGGGGTCTCTGTGTGGTGAGTTTGTGTGTCTCTGTGTGGTGAGTCTGTGGGTCTCTGCGTGGTGAGTCTTTGGGTCTCTGTGCGGTGAGTCTATGGGTCTCTGTTTGGTTAGTCTGTGGGTCTCTGTGTGGTGAGTCTGTGGGACTCTGTGTGGTGAGTCTGTCGGTCTCTGTGTGACGAGTATATGGGTCTCTGTGTGGTGAGTCTATGGGTCTCTGTCTGGTGAGTCTGTGGGTGTCTGTGTGGTGAGTCTGTGGGTCTCTGAGTGAGTGAGTCTGTGGGTCTCTGTGTGGTGAGTCTATGGGTCTCTGTGTGGTGAGTCTATGGGTCTCAGTGGTGAGTCTATGGGTCTCTGTGTGGTGAGTCTATGGGTCTCTGTGTGGTGAGTCTGTGGGTCTCTGTGTGGTGAGTCTGTGTGTCTCTGTGTGGTGAGTCTGTGGGTCTCTGTGTGGTGAGTCTGTGGGTCTCTGAGTGAGTCTATGGGTCTCTGTGTGGTGAGTCTGTGGGTCTCTGTGTGGTGAGTCTGTGGGTCTCTGTGTGGTGAGTCTGTGTGTTTCTGTGTGGTGAGTCTGTGGGTCTCTGAGTGAGTGAGTCTATGGGTCTCTGTGTGGTGACTCTATGGGTCTCTGTGTGGTGACTCTATGGGTCTCTGTGTGGTGAGTCTATGGGTCTCAGTGGTGAGTCTGTGGGTCTCTGAGTGAGTGAGTCTGTGGGTCTCTGTGTGGTGAGTCTGTGGGTTTTTGAGTGAGTCTATGGGTCTCTGTGTGGTGAGTCTGTGGGTCTCTGAGTGAGTGAGTCTATGGGTCTCTGTGTGGTGACTCTATGGGTCTCTGTGTGGTGACTCTATGGGTCTCTGTGTGGTGAGTCTATGGGTCTCAGTGGTGAGTCTGTGGGTCTCTGAGTGAGTGAGTCTGTGGGTCTCTGTGTGGTGAGTCTGTGGGTCTCTGAGTGAGTCTATGGGTCTCTGTGTGGTGAGTCTGTGGGTCTCTGAGTGAGTGAGTCTATGGGTCTCTGTGTGGTGACTCTATGGGTCTCTGTGTGGTGACTCTATGGGTCTCTGTGTGGTGAGTCTATGGGTCTCAGTGGTGAGTCTGTGGGTCTCTGAGTGAGTGAGTCTGTGGGTCTCTGTGTGGTGAGTCTGTGGGTCTTTGAGTGAGTCTATGGGTCTCTGTGTGGTGAGTCTTTGGGTCTCTGAGTGAGTGAGTCTATGGGTCTCTGTGTGGTGAGTCTATGGGTCTCCTGAATACCCAGCGACCCGAGTTCGATTCCCGCTCACGGCCAACACCGGTGACGATTATCCGAACTGGACATGTGCCTCCCTTAGGTCGACTCTGCCTCAAATGTGTACCTGGTGCCGTGTGTAACCATCGCCACTGGAGAGACAAAGGCGGTCGGGACTGGTGTTGGTCCCTCACCCGCCCTGTGTGTGCACCACAGTGCCGGGCGCCTTCATAGACACTTGCTAACAGCACTTGCCCCAACAGTCTGTGACAGGTTATACGGGGTACCTTTGTCTTTGGTTGTCTCGGCCGTTGTTATTGTTGTGGTGGTTATTATTGCTGTTGCTATGTTGTGTGCTTGTTATGGTTGTGGTGGCGATTGTGGTAGTTGTGGTTGTGGGTTGGTTATTGTGGTTGTTGTTGGAAGCTTGTGCCAGAGGCCCCGGGGGGTACAGGCGTCTATGACATCTCCTGGCCAAACCCCATTTGGCGGAGCCAGGAGACTGAATCCTTCCCCTCGGGGTTCGTCCACAAGCAGCAAAAAGCCACTGCGGATGGCCACGTGGAATGTTCGAACGCTCACTGCGGAGGAGAGGCTGCCACTCCTCTGTTGGGAGATGGACCAGTACCGCCTGGATCTCTGTGGTATTCAGGAGGTCCGGTGGACCGGCTCTGGCTCCTGCCACCATGAGGGGTGGACAGTCCTCTACTCGGTGCAGGAGACTGCCAAACAACAGGGAGTGGCTCTTCTTCTGAACAAAAGAATGAACGGGGAATGGGAGCGTGGCAGTGAGGTGTCGGAAGCTGTAAGTCTCAGGCTACTGTAAACCTACATGGCTGGGAGTCAGAGCCATTCCCTGTACAGGGATGTCCTCTGGCTCCCACATTATTCAACATCTTCTTTGACCACGTAGTTCGTGAAGCCTTCGATGACTGTACCGGAGGAATTTCCATCTGCGGCAGATACAATGGGAGGCTGATCGATTCCCGGGTGCGGTCCAGGGATGGCTCCCTATTGGTCAACCATGTTACGTATGCTGATCATCTGGTGATTGCTGCTCAGGGATTGGAGGCGCTGCTGCTGAACCTGGAGCTTGCCACTAAGAGGTGGGACCTTACCATCAGCCCCACCAAAACTGAGCACTTGCCTGGGTTTTTTGAGCTATCGGACACACCACTCCCACAAGTCCCCATTGATGATGGGGCAGTTGTGGAGAGAGTGGACAGTTTTCCATACCTGGGCAGTGTGCCTATGACCAGCTCCGGTTTGACAGCAGAGGTCTCCCAATTAGTCGAGCGGCATTATATTTTCATAGGCTGCGTAACGCTGTGTGGAAGCTACCTGGTCTGTCGCTCCTCACGAAGCATCGGGTCTTCTCGGCCACGGTCATGCCCTCCCTTCTCTATGCTTGTGAAACGTGGACCTCCCTAATGGAGCATCTTCCCCGGTTAGAAACATTTAGGCTGATCCACACGCAGGCTGGATTGTGTGAGGAGCTCACAAATCCTTGAAAGATCTGGACAAAGTCCCATCGGTGAGCTCCTCCGGCAGGCAAGGCTGCGCTGGCTGGGTCATGTAGCCCGCATGCCCAGCCACCGCATGCCTAAACAGCTTTTGTTCGGCCTGATGGAGAAGGCTAAATGGGCGCGGCACGGGCTAGAGAAGAGATGGAGTGATATTGTCCAGGAGGATGTGGAGCTGAGTGGACTTGCCGATGACTGGTACCAGCGGTGTCAAGATCGGCCTCTGTGGAGGAGGCTCGTGAAGGACGCTACTGGGCAGTTGGAGGCAGTCGCCCTCCAACAACAACGGAGGGCGGAGGAGCGATGCTCACAACAACGAGCGGAGCGCCGGGTGGCTAAAGCACAGCAAGTTGGCACAGTAGGGGGCACAGGTGGTGCATCAGCCAGTCATCTCGGTCATCTCAGTCAGTCGACCCGTGGCACCTGCTGGGTCTGCCCCGTGACCTCCTGCCAGCGGGCGTTCGACACTTCACGTGGCCTCAAGGTGCACATGGCCTGGCACAAGCGTCGTGGTGATGTCACCGCCACTTAGTGACGAATAGCGGTTGTTGTTGTTGTGATTGTTATGGTTGTGGTGGTTACTGTGGTTGTTATCGTGGTTGTTGTGGTTATTTTGGTGGTTATCGTGGTTATTGTGGTGGTTATTGTTGTGGTTGTTGTGGTTATTGTGGTTGTTGTGGTTATTGTTGTGGTTGTTGTGGTTATTGTTGTGGTTGTTGTGGTTGTGGTTGTTGTGGCTATTGTGGTTGTTGTGGTTGTTGTGGTTGTTGTTGTGGTTGTGGTTGTTGTGGTTGTGGTTGTTGTGGTTATTGTTGTGGTTGTTGTGGTTGTTGTGGCTATTGTGGTTGTTGTGGATATTGTGTGTTTTAGTTTCTTCCCGTTGTTTATTGTTGCTGTTTACCCGGTTTATAGTTATTGATTCAACGACCCCCCCCTCCAACCCTCAGAGGCCGCGAGCTCCAATCGGTGACGAGCACGGGGCGGGAGAAAAAAAATGGCCGCCGCCTCGCAGCGGTGACGGCCCCCGGGGGGTGGGGGGGGTGGGGCTGCTGTCGCCGTGGCGACCACAAACAAAATGGCCGCCCCTCGTAACGACGATGGCGGCGGTGGTGGTGGTGGCGGCCATCAGAGGGCCTTGACCTCGGCCGACATGCCGGTGAGGGGCACCGTCCTGGAGCTGTTGGGGCGGCCGCTGCCGGCGTTGGCGACAGGTAACGGTGAACGGACAGAGCTTGTGTGTGTGTGTGTAGTGGTGTAGTGGTGTAGTGTGTAGTGTAGTGTAGTTTATAGTTGTGTAGTGTATAGTAGTGTGGTAGTGTAGTGTAGTTTATAGTAGTGTAGTGTATAGTAGTTTATAGTGTAGTGTAGTTTATAGTGTAGTGTATAGTTGTTTATAGTGTAGTGTAGTTTATAGTAGTGTAGTGTAAAGTAGTGTATAGTGTATTGTATAGTAGTTTATAGTGTAGTGTATAGTGTAGTAGTGTGTAGTGGTGTAGTCTGTAGTGTTATAGTGTAGTGTGTAGTAGTTTATAGTGTAGTGTATAGTAGTGTAATGTACAGTGTAGTGTATAGTAGTGTATAGTGTAGTGTATAGTGTAGTGTATAGTCGTGTAGTGTATAGTGTATAGTCGTGTAGTGTATAGTGTATAGTCGTGTAGTGTATAGTAGTGTAGTGTATAGTAGTGTAGTGTATAGTGTAGTGTATAGTGTAGTGTATAGTGTAGTGTATAGTGTAGTGTATAGTGTATAGTCGTGTAGTGTATAGTAGTGTAGTGTATAGTGTAGTGCAGGGGTCTGCAACCTTTAAGACATAAAGAGCCACTTGGACCCGTTTCCGAAGGAAAAAATAAACTGGGAGCCGCAAAACCATTGCAACATTTAAAACAAATATAACACTGCATATATTGTTTCTTACCTTATTGCTATATATATAGGAGTCAGCTGTCAATCTGAATAAAAAAAGGACTTTTTCACTTAACAATGTAAAATATATTTTTGCAAATTAATAGCTAAATTACCTGGTTAATGGGATTTTTGCTCCTGAACCTCAGTGCACAGTGTCTGCACATCAGGGCTGTAAGACGTCACCTTCATTTTCACACAGGCTTGCAAGCTGTCATCTGTGAGGCGTGATCGATGTTTGTTTTTAATATAGTTCATGTTGGAGAAGACCTGCTCACATACATATGTGGAGCCGAAGATCGACAGGACTCCAAATGCATACTTTTTCATGTTTATATAAGTGTTGGGGATGGCATTCCATGTTTCGAATACAAGTTTGTCCTGTTTGGGAAGGTTTTCAATATCACTCCATTTATGATTCTGAGCCAGAATGGCCTTCTGACGGGCAACATCCTCAAGAGTAGCGGTCAAGCATTTGAACTTGGACACCCATATATCTTTGTCGGCTATATCGGCCAGTTCCATCTCAAGATCAGGTTGACTTACACCTGCAAATGCAGTCATATTCAATAGGGATGGATCGATCGCCAGGGGAGTGACAGGGAAGGATAATGTCGTTTTTTCCTCTCTGAACTCACAGAATCGTTTCCCAAACGAACTTTGCATTGTGGTGATTGCAGACTTGAAATATTCCAAATTTATCGTATCATGACTTTGTTTGAACTCTCTCAAAGAGGGAAAGTGAGACAGTGTACCTCTCTGTAAATCTTTGACAAACACTGTCAACTTGCGCTCGAATGCCAAAACCTCCTCCAGCATGTGCAGGGCTGTGCCTCCTTTCCCCTGAAGGGTTGTATTTAGCGTGTTTAGATGTGCTGTCATGTCTACCATAAAATGTAATTTTTCCAGCCACTCTGGCTGTTCCAGCTCAGCAAAGGTGAGCTCTTTGCTGCCCAGGAAGGTTTTTACTTCTTCCAAACATGTGACAAAGCAACGGCAACGTTATTGCCTGTCACCGGGCGGGCAGTGTGGAGCGGAGCGGCGACCTGTCAGCAGCGGCAACGCCAGAGCAGGTGTCACAGTGCGCCTCCTCCCCTCGCTAGCATCCGCCCCGGAGCCGCGGTCAAGGTTCAAAAGAGCCGCATGCGGCTCCGGAGCCGCAGGTTGCCGACCCCTGGTGTAGTGTATAGTAGTGTAGTGTATAGTAGTGTAGTGTATAGTGTAGTGTATAGTGTAGTGTATAGTGTAGTGTATAGTAGTGTAGTGTATAGTGTAGTGTATAGAAGTGTGTATAGAAGAGCAGCTGATGGGACACTTCCCTTCACCCCATTTCTCCTCCATCCCCCTCCTCCCGCAGGCCTCAAGCCTTTCTCCACCCCCCAAACGGAGGCGAAACCTCCCGGCAAAACCGCCGCCACGCCCAGCCCCGGCTCCCCCGTGGCTCCCGGCACGGACGAGGCGTTGACGCCGCCGCTGCCTCCGCCCGACGCCGTGCGGCTCAGGGACAAGGCCCACCTGGCGGCGGCAGGGGGGGGCCGCCCGCGGCTCAAGTCCGTCGCCGGCCTGGCCGCGATGTTCGAGGCGGCCGCTCCTGCACTCCAGTGGCAGCCGCAGCCGCAGCGACAAGGAGGAGGAGGAGGTGGTGGTGGTGGTGGTGGGAGACGCGGAGACGCCAGCCGCAATGGTGATGATGAGGAGGAGGAGGAGAGAGGAGCCACGGTGGTGCGCCAGAGGCCCCGCTCGATGTTCGCGTCGCTGGATCTCCCGCCGGCGGTGGCGGCTACGACGCCGACGGCCGACGAGCTCGTAGCCGTCAGCGTGAGAGCCCGTGGCGACGCGCCGACGTTGCCGACGGGACCCTCGGCGTCAACCGCCGGCAACGGCGCCGCGGGAACGGCCGACGAGGAGGAGGAGGAGGGGGGGGGCGGGGGGCTTGCCGGGGAGGCGTGGGCCTCTAGCGGGCCCCGCTCGGCCTTGCAGCGCCACGGCGAGGGAGACGCGCGTCCCCGACGACATCTGGCGGGGCGGGCTGCACGTGCGCAAGTCGCTCCGCTCGGCGGCGGTTGGGGAGAAGGAAACGAAGGAAACGAAGGAAATGAAGGAAGAGAAGAAGGAAGAGAAGGAGGAGAAGGAGGAGGCGTCGACGCCCTCCGGCGTTCCCGGCCTGCGCACCGTGACGCTCATCGAGTGGCAGCCGGTCGCCCCGGCGGCCAGGAACGTCCCGCCGGAGACGCAGACGAAGAGGCCCTCTGAGGAGGCCTTAGCGGGGGCCGCG
Source organism: Lampetra planeri (assembly GCF_965212315.1). Classification (NCBI taxonomy): domain Eukaryota; kingdom Metazoa; phylum Chordata; class Hyperoartia; order Petromyzontiformes; family Petromyzontidae; genus Lampetra; species Lampetra planeri. The sequence goes on along the minus strand of NC_136176.1, from coordinate 2,327,445 downwards.
GCCACGACCGCCGCGGCCACGGGTGGCCACCGCCGGGGCGGAGGGCCGCCCCCCCCGGCGGACCTCCCGCTCCCACCGCGGTGGCGGGACGGCGGGAAGCCGGGGGCGGCCGAGAGGCGCTGGCAGGGAGTGGAGGGCGGCGCTGGGGAGAGCGGTGGAGGGGGATTGATGACGGCGTTCTACCTGCAAGGGAGCAGCCCCAACGCGGAGCGTCCCGCCGGACCCACGTGGGAGCAGGCGGGACGGGAGGGTGGACGGGAGGGTGGACGGGAGGGTGGACGGGAGGGTGGACGGGAGGGTGGATGGGACGGTGGACGGGAGGGTGGACGGGAGGGTGGACGGGACGGTGGACGGGAGGGTGGATGGGAGGGTGGACGGGAGGGTGGACGGGTGGGTGGACGGGAGGGTGGACGGGAGGGTGGACGGGACGGTGGACGGGAGGGTGGACGGGAGGGTGGACGGGATGGTGGACGGGAGGGTGGACGGGAGGGTGGACGGGAGGGTGGACGGGAGGGTGGACGGGACGGTGGACGGGAGGGTGGACGGGTGGGTGGACGGGACGGTGGACGGGACGGTTGTCACGACGGCGGACGAGACGAGAAGGTGGAGGCCCGGAGCGAGGCCCGCCGACGGAGGCTCCGTGAGGCGAGGGGCGGCCGCGTGGCCGAGCCGTCGAGCTCCTCGGAGGGCGAGGCCTCCGGCAAGGCCCGGGGGTCACCGCCGTTGTCGTCGTCATCGTCGTCGTCGTCGTCGAGGTCGGGCGACGACCTGAAGCGGCGGATCCGTGACTACAAACGCTCGGCGGCCGATGAGACGACGACGAAGGCCGAGGGCCACGCGGAGGGGAAGGAGGGGAAGGAGGGGAAGGAGGGGAAGGAGGAGAAGGAGGAGAAGGAGGGGAAGGAGGGGAAGGAGGGGAAGGAGGAGGAGGTCAGGAGGGGGAGGCTACGGGATGAGCAGCAGCAGCATCAACAACAACAACGACAGCAGCCGCAGCAGCAGCAGCAGCATCAGCAGCAGCAGCATCAGCAGCAGCCGCAGCTGCAGCCGCATCAGCATCATCATCAGCAGCAGCAGCCGCGCCTGCCGCCCACGATTCGCTGGATCAAGCCGCCGGGCACGGCGACATCGATCACGAGGTCGAGGAGTTTCTACGAGGGGGGCGGCGGTGGTGGTGGTGGTGGAGGTGGTGATGGTGGTGGTGGTGGTGGAGGTGGTGGTCGTGGAGAAGGTGGTGGTAGTGGTGGAGGTGGTGGTGGTGGTGGAGAAGGTGGTGGTGGTGGTGGTGGTGGTGGAGAAGGTCGTGGTAGTGGTGGTGGAGTAGGAAGAGAAGGTGGTGGTGGTGGTGGAGTAGGTGGTGGTGGTGGTGGAGTAGGAGGAGGAGGAGGTAGTGGTGGTCGTGGAGAAGGTGGTGGTAGTGGTGGAGTAGGTGGTGGTGGTGGAGAAGGTGGTGGTGGTGGAGTAGGAGGAGAAGGTGGTGGTGGTGGTGGAGGAGCTGGTGGTGGTGGAGGAGGCTCCACCGATCGTTCGACGACTTCGACTTCGACGACGTCACCAGCGGCGACGCGTCCGCTGGCCGAACCGGTTGCGGCCATCGCCGAGATCCGTGTCCTCCCGGAGGCCGACGCGGCGAGCCCCGACCAGCGCCGACGCTCGCACCGATCGGCCCGCTCCCAACCGGCGCCCGTCCGCTGGGCGTCACCGGGGGGGGGCGTGGGACACTCGGGGCGGTCGGGGGAGCCGGTGGCGGCCCTCGTGGAGATCCGGCCTTGCCCAGCGGCGTCGGCGTCGGCCGAAGGGAGAGCCGGCAAATGTGGGACGGCTCCCGGGTCCCCGTCGTCGGCGGCGGCGTCGGGGGGACCCTGGCGAGTTGCCGAGCCGGTGGCGGCCCTCGTGGAGATCCGTGCCGCCCCCCACGCTCCCCGGTCAAATTCACCGGCGGCGCCTCCGCCACAACAACAACAACAACCGTCGTCACAACAACAACAACAACAACCGTCGTCACAACAACAACAACAACCGTCGTCACAACAACAACAACAACCGTCGTCACAACAACAACAACCGTCGTCACAACAACAACAACCGTCGTCACAACAACAACAACAACCGTCGTCACCACCGACCTCGTCGTCGTCGCCGTCGTCGTCCGGACGCTCCGGGGGTCTCCGGAGCGTCGCGACGGCTCACCGGGGCCCAGGGGACGCTGCGGCCGGCGGGGAGACGGCCCGCCGGGCCCACGACACGCTGGGGCCTGGGGCTGCCCCAGCGACGGAGGGGGGGGGGGGGGATGCCGCCGAGGTCGTGGCGGGTGACCCCGGGGGCGGACAGGTCAACGGCGACGGACGACCGCTCCGACGTTTCGCGGATCGGGCCCCCGGCCCACGGCGGTACATTGCCGGGGGCGGACGGGAGGGGAGCGGCGGTGGCGGCCATGGAAGGGAGGTCGCGGAGGTCGTGGCGGGTGACCCCGGGGGCGGGCGAGGACAGGTCGACGGCGTCGTCAACGGCAACGACTTCGACGTCGTCAACGGCGACGACGTCCCCCACCAGCACCCCCACCAGCACCCCCACCAGCACCACCACCCCCACCACGACCACCACGACCCTCACCACCTCATCATCGTCATCGTCGCGAGACTTTGGGATGACGTCGTGGGGAGGGGGCAGCTCCTCGCGGGAGCGGAGGAGGGAGTTGAGCTCCCGAGAGGGACACTCCACCTCCTCCACCATCTCCACCAACACATCCTCCTCCAACACCTCAACCACCACCTCCACCACAACCTCCACCACCTCCACCACCTCTAAGCCATCGTCGCCTCCACCACCCTCCCGCCGCGGGGAGGCGACGGGGCACCACGACGACCATCGCCACGACGACCATCGCCACGACGACCATCGCCACGACGACCATCGCCACGACGACGAGGCCCAGCGGTGGCGCTCCTCCGGCGATCGCCGCCCGGCGCGACCTCGGGCGGCCACTTCTCCAGCGCCCGCCGCCATCATCACCACCTCCTCCTCATCCACCTCCTCCACCTCGTCCACCTCGTCCACCATCGCCACCTCGTCGTGGGCGTCATCCTCGTCCAGGGTCGCCGTGACGACCATCGCCTCGTCGTCGTCGTCAAGGGCGGTCGCCGTGACTACCGCCGCCTTGTCGTCCAGGGCGGTCGCCGTGACTACCGCCGCCTCGTCGTCGTCATCGCCGTCGTCATCGGCGTCGTCAAGGGCGGTCGCCGTGACGACCATCGCCTCGTCGTCGTCGTCAAGGGCGGTCGCCGTGACTACCGCCGCCTCGTCGTCGTCATCGCCGTCGTCACCGCCGTCGTCAAGGGCGGTTGCCGGGGCTGCGACCATCGCCACGGCGACGTCGTCATCGTCGGCGTCGTCGTCATCGTCGGCGTCGTCGTCAAAGCGACGGCGGCAACAGCAGCCGGAGCAGCAGCAGCAGCAGCAGGGGGAGGTGGCAGCCGGTCACGTGGAGGTGGGTGCAGAGCCGTGGGGGAGGGGTGGGGGGAGGGGGGGGATGGTGTGGGGGGAGGGGGGAGGGTGAGAGGGTGAGGGGGGAGGGGTGGGGGGGAGGGGGAGGGGGGAGGGGTGAGGGGGGAGGGGTGTGGGGGGAGGTTGTGGGGGGGAGGGGTGGGGGGAGGGTGAGGGGGTGAGGGGTGAGGGGTGTGGGGGGATGTGGGCCCATGTCCTTGACACCAGGACCTACCGTGGAGCTGATCTGCCCTCTGACCATCGACTTGTCATCTGTAAGATGCGCCTGCCATTCTTCCACTCCGGTGGTGGGTGTACACCCAGGATCCCATTCCAACCTAAAGTGGCCTGGTGTCAGTTAGCTGATGAAAGTTTGCGAGCGAGAATTTCATCGTCGCTTGCAGCTGGGGTTGGCATCGTCCCCCACTCCTCCTGATGTCGAGGGGAAATGGGCGAGGTTTAGGACTGTGACTCATGCAACTGCAATGACTGCTTTGGGTGCATGGTCCAGACCTCTCCAGAGACCCTGGCTGACAGAGGAGGTGTTCAGGATGGTTGAGAGAAAGTGACAGGCCCCCACTCTCATCGGCTACAGCATCCCACGTCAGAGAATGAGGAGGTTTACCGCAGCCTTCGCTCGGAGGTTCGGAGAGCCGTGAGGCGCTGCAAGGATGGGTGGTGGTCGCGGGTTGCTGTGGAGATGGAGTCTGCCTCTGTGGCCCGCGATCACAAATCACTATTAAATTCCATCAAAAAAGTAACCTGCAGCGCCACACCTATTACCATCATTAGGGGAAAAAACGGTGATCCAATCTCCGACCCCCAGGAACAGTTTTGCAGATTTGCTGATCATTTCTGTGAGGTCCTGGGGGAGGGGAAATCCTTCAGCCAGGAAAACAACGTGGAACAAAGTGGGGATGACCCTGCTGAGGCTGTGGTGCCTCAAATATTGGAGGAGGAAGTCACCCCCTGTGAGTGGCTGTCTGAGGTGCCATCTGTTGAGGAAGTCTGAGACCAGGAAAGGCACCGGGCAGAGATGATCTCCCAAGCGAAATGCTGAGGGAGGGTGGCGTTTGTGCGCAGACTGCCCTATATGACATCATAACACCAGTATGGGTGGGTGTGGGGGGTGGGGTGGGGTGTGGGGGGTGATGTCATCTCTCTCTCCTGGTCTATAGGAGGTCGTGGGTTCGATCCCGACCCTGACGATGCCTGCTGCTGTATATTTGGAGTCTCTCTCGATACACACACACTGACACACACACTGACACACACACACTGACACACACACACTGACACACACACACACTGACACACAAAGACAAAGATCCCCCGTATAGCCTTAACAGACTGTATGGGGCAAGTGCTGTTAGCGAGCACCTATGAAGGCGGAACGGTACACGAGGGGGTGGGTGGCCAGCACCACGCCCGACCGCCTTTGTCTCCCCAGTGGCGATGTTTACACACCGCACCAGGTACTCATTTGAGGCTGAGTCGACCTAGGGGAAGCCCGGGACCGGTTCAGATAATCGTCACTGGTGTTGGCCGTGAGCGGGAATTGAACTCGTGTCGCCAGGTTCATAGCGCAGCGCGCTAACCGCTACACTACCGCTCCCCACCACTGACACACACACACACTGACACACACTGACACACACACACTGACACACACACACACACACACTGACACACACACACACTGACACACACACACTGACACACACACACTGACACACACACACACTGACACACGCACTCCGAGTAGTGGACCTCAGTGCAGATCTCCCATCATGAGTCAGCCTCCAGGAATCCCAAACAGCTCCACACCAGAGATCCGTGTCTTTGTGTGCACGTGTGTGTACGTGTGTGTGTGTACGTGTGTGTGTGTACGTGTGTGTGTAGGTGTGTGTGTGTAGGTGTGTGTGTGTACGTGTGTGTACGTGTGTGTACGTGTGTCAGCGTGTGTGTTTGTGGGTAGTGGTTAGTGCGCTACGCTACGAACCCCCGCCATCATCACCATCACAACCACCATCACAACCAACATCACCAATATCATCATCACCATCATCACCACCATCACCAATATCATCATCATCACCATCATCATCACCATCACAACCACCATCACAACCAACATCACCAATATCATCATCATCATCACCATCACAACCACCATCACAACCTCCATCACCAATATTATCATCACCATCATCATCATCACCATCACAACCACCATCATCACCACCATCACCAATATCATCATCACCATCATCACCACCATCACAACCACCATCACCAATATCATCATCACAACCACCATCACAACCACCATCACCAATATCATCATCACCATCACAACCACCATCACAACCTCCATCACCAATATTATCATCACCATCATCATCATCACCATCACAACCACCATCATCACCACCATCACCAATATCATCATCACCATCATCACCACCATCACAACCACCATCACCAATATCATCATCACAACCACCATCACAACCACCATCACCAATATCATCATCACCATCACAACCACCATCACAACCACCATCACCAATATCATCATCACCATCATCATCACCATCACAACCACCATCACCAATATCATCATCACCATCATCACCACCATCACAACCACCATCACCAATATCATCATCACAACCACCATCACAACCACCATCACCAATATCATCATCACCATCATCACCAACGCAACCACCATCATCACCATCATCACCATCATCATCACAACCACCATCACCATCAGAACCACCATCACCACCACCACCACCCTCATCACCATCACCACCACGACCACTCCGTATTACAGCAGCAGCGCTTATCTGAACAACCAGTTCCTGGGACTGCCCTAGGTCAACTCAGCCATAAATGACTACAGCTGCTGTGGTGGTGGTGTAGCAAAGCACTGGGGGAGACAAAGGCGGCCGGGTGTGGTGGTGCTGGCCACACCACCCACTCACTCACCCACCCACTCACCTCACCCACTCACTCACCCACTCACCAACTCACCCTCTCACTCACCCACCCACTCACTCACTCACCCTCAGACCCACCCACTCACCCACCCACTCACCCACCCCATCCACTCACCCACTCACCCACCCACCCACGCACCCGCTCACTCACCCACTCACCCACCCACCCACCCACTCACTCACCCACCCACCCACCCACTCACTCACGCACCCACCCACCCACTCACCCCACCCACTCACCCACTCACCAACTCACCCACTCACTCACCCACTCACTCACTCACCCTCAGACCCACCCACCCACTCACTCACCCACTCACCCACCCACCCACCCACTCACCCCACCCACTCACCAACTCACTCACTCACTCACCCCACCCACTCACTCACCCACCCACCCACTCACTCACCCACTCACCCCACCCACTCACCAACTCATTCACCCACTCACCCCACCCACTCACCCACCCACTCACTCACCCACCCACCCACTCACCCTCTCACTCACCCACCCACTTACTCACTCACCCACCCTCAGACCCACCCACTCACCCACCCACTCACCCACCCACCCACTCACTCACTCACCCACCCACCCACTCACCCACGCACCCACCCACTCACCCACCCACCCACTCACCCACCCCACCCACTCACCCACTCACCCACCCACTCACTCACTCACTCACCCACCCACCCACTCACCCTCTCACTCACCCACCCACTCACTCACTCACTCACCCTCAGACCCACCCACTCACCCACCCACCCACTCACTCACGCACCCACCCACTCACCCACCCACCCACCCACCCACTCACCCACCCACTCACCCACTCACTCACTGACCAACCCACTCACCCACTCACTCACGCACCCACCCACTCACCCACCCACTCACCCACTCACCCACCCACTCACTCACTCACTCATCCACCCACCCACTCACCCTCTCACTCACCCACCCACTCACTCACTCACTCACCCTCAGACCCACCCACTCACCCACCCACCCACCCACTCACTCACCCACCCACCCACTCACTCACGCACCCACCCACCCACTCACCCACCCACCCACCCACCCACTCACCCACTCACCCACTCACCCACCCACTCACCCACCCGCCCACCCGCTCACCCACTCACCCACCCAACCACTCACTCACTCACTCACCCACCCACCCACCCACCCACTCACTCACCCACCCACCCACCCACCCACCCACCCACCCACCCCACCCACCCACCCACTCACTCACCCACCCACCCACCCATCCACCCACCCACCCACTCACCCACCCACCCACCCACTCACCCACCCACCCACTCACCCACTCACCCGCCCACCCGCTCACCCGCCCACTCGCCCATCCGCCCACCCACCCGCCCACCCACTCACTCACTCACTCACCCACTCACCCACCCACCCACCCACCCACTCACCCACCCACCCACCCACTCACTCACTCACCCACTCACCCACTCACCCACCCACCCACTCACTCACTCACCCACTCACTCACCCACCCACCCACCCTCTCACTCACTCACCCACTCACTCACCCACCCACCCACCCTGTGTGTGTGCCACAGTGCCGGTAGCCTTCATAGGCGCTGCTACTCGCGAACAGCACTTGCCTGTACAGCCTGTTACAGGCTACACGGGGATCTTTGTTTTTGTGTGGGGAGTGGTGGTGCAGTGGTTAGCGCACTGTGTGTGTGTGGGGAGTGGTGGTGCAGTGCTTAGCGCACTGTGTGTGTGGAGTGGTGGTGCAGTGGTTAGCGCACTGTGTGTGTGTGGGGAGTGGTGGTGCAGTGGTTAGCGCACTGTGTGTGGGGGGGGGGGGGAGTGGTGGTGCAGTGGTTAGCGCACTGTGTGTGTGTGTGGGGAGTGGTGGTGCAGTGGTTAGCTCACTGTGTGTGTATGGGGATTGGTGGTGCAGTGGTTAGCACACTGTGTGTGTGGGGAGCGGTGGTTATGAATAGCACTTGCCCCTACCCCCCCCCCCATCACCATGCAGTTGTGTTGAAGGAGGCTACGCGGGGGAGCTTTGTCTGTGTGTGCGCTGACTGTGGTCGTGAGTCTGGACTAGAATGTTTGGGGTCGCGCGGGACAAGTCTGGGCGTCGTGGGTCCGAGGGAGAGCCGACAGAGACGCCCCAGTTCGACCACACAGAGAGCCGTAGACTCATCACACAGAGACACACACACAGAGACACACACAGAGAGAGACACACACACAGAGACAGAGACACACACAGAGAGAGAGACACACACACAGAGACAGAGACACACACACAGAGAGAGAGCCATAGACTCATCACAGAGCGACACACACAGAGAGCCATAGACTCATCACACACAGAGAGACTCACACACAGAGAGCCATAGACTCATCACACACAGAGAGACTCACACACAGAGAGAGACACACACAGAGAGACACACACACAGAGAGAGACTCACACACACAGAGAGCCATAGACTCATCACACACAGAGAGACACACACAGAGAGCCATAGACTCATCACACAGAGAGAGAGACACACACACAGAGCCATAGACTCATCACACACAGAGAGACACACACAGAGAGCCATAGACTCATCACACACAGAGAGACACACACAGAGAGCCATAGACTCATCACACACAGAGAGACACACACAGAGAGCCATAGACTCATCACACAGAGAGAGAGACACACACACAGAGCCATAGACTCATCACACAGAGAGAGAGACACACACAGAGAGCCATAGACTCATCACACACAGAGAGACACACACACACAGAGAGCCATAGACTCATCACACACAGAGAGACACACACAGAGAGCCATAGACTCATCACACACAGAGACACACACAGAGAGCCATAGACTCATCACACACAGAGACACACACAGAGAGCCATAGACTCATCACACACAGAGACACACACACACAGAGAGCCATAGACTCATCACACACAGAGAGACACACACAGAGAGCCATAGACTCATCACACACAGAGACTCACACAGAGAGAGCCATAGACTCATCATCACACACAGAGAGACTCACACACAGAGAGCCATAGACTCATCACACACAGAGAGACACACACAGAGAGAGCCATAGACTCATCACACACAGAGACACACACACACAGAGCCATAGACTCATCACACACAGAGAGACACACACACACACAGAGAGCCATAGACTCATCACACTCATAGAGACACACACAGAGAGAGCCATAGACTCATCACACACAGAGAGACACACACACAGAGAGCCATAGACTCATCACACACAGAGAGACACACACAGAGAGACATAGACTCATCACACACAGAGAGACACACACAGAGAAACTCACACACACAGAGAGACACACACAGAGAGCCATAGACTCATCACACACAGAGAGACACACAGTGAGAGAGCCATAGACTCATCACACACAGAGACACACACACAGAGAGAGCCATAGACTCATCACACACAGAGAGACACACAGTGAGAGAGCCATAGACTCATCACACACAGAGAGACACACACAGAGAGCCATAGACTCATCACACACAGAGAGACACACACACACAGAGAGCCATAGACTCATCACACAGAGAGACACACACACACAGAGAGCCATAGACTCATCTCACAGAGACACACACAGAGAGCCATAGACTCATCACACACGGAGAGCCATAAACTCATCACACACAGAGACACACACACAGAGAGCCGTAGACTCATCACACACAGAGAGACACACACACAGAGAGCCATAGACTCATCACACACAGAGAGAGACACAGAGAGCCATAGACTCATCACACACAGAGAGACACTCACACACAGAGAGCCATAGACGCATCACACACAGAGAGAGACACACACGGAGAGCCATAGACTCATCACACACAGAGACACACACACAGAGAGCCGTAGACTCATCACACACAGAGAGACTCACACAGAGAGAGACTCACACAGAGAGAGACACTTACACAGAGCCATAGACTCATCACAGAGCGACACACACAGAGAGCCATAGACTCATCACACACAGAGAGACACACACAGAGAGCCATAGACTCATCATACAGAGAGAGACTCAAACAGAGAGACACAGAGAGAGAGACACACAGAGAGAGAGCCATAGACTCATCACACACAGAGAGACTCACACAGAGAGCCATAGACTCATCACACACAGAGAGACACTCACACAGAGAGAGACACACATAGAGAGAGAGACACACACAGAGAGAGACACACACAGAGAGAGACTCACACACAGAGAGACTCACACACAGAGAGAGACACACACAGAGAGAGACTCACACAGAGAGAGACTCACACACAGAGAGAGACACACACACAGAGAGACTCACACACAGAGAGACTCACACACAGAGAGAGACACACACAGAGAGAGACTCACACAGAGAGAGAGACACACACAGAGAGAGACACACACAGAGAGAGACTCACACACAGAGAGAGACACACACAGAGAGAGACACACACGGAGAGAGACTCACACACAGAGAGAGACACACACAGAGAGAGACACACACAGAGAGAGACACACACAGAGAGAGACACACACAGAGAGAGACACACACACAGAGAGACTCACACACAGAGAGAGACACACACAGAGAGAGACTCACACACAGAGAGAGACACACACAGAGAGAGACTCACACACAGAGAGAGACTCACACAGAGAGAGACTCACACACAGAGAGAGACTCACACAGAGAGAGACTCACACACAGAGAGAGACTCACACACAGAGAGAGAGACACACAGAGAGAGACACACACACAGAGAGAGAGACACACAGAGAGAGACACACAGAGAGAGAGACACACACAGAGAGAGACACACACAGAGAGAGACACACACAGAGAGAGAGACACACAGAGAGAGACACACACAGAGAGAGACACACACAGAGAGAGAGACACACACAGAGAGAGACACACACAGAGAGAGACTCGCACACAGAGAGAGACTCACACACAGAGAGAGACTCACACACAGAGAGACACACACAGAGAGAGACTCACACAGAGAGAGACACACACAGAGAGAGACTCACACAGAGAGAGACTCACACACAGAGAGAGACACACACACAGAGAGAGACACACACAGAGAGAGACACACACAGAGAGAGACTCACACACAGAGAGAGACTCACACACAGAGAGACACACACAGAGAGAGACACACACAGAGAGAGACTCACACACAGAGAGAGACACACACACAGAGAGAGACACACACAGAGAGAGACTCACACAGAGAGAGAGACACACACAGAGAGAGACACACACAGAGAGAGACTCACACACAGAGAGACACACACAGAGAGAGACACACACAGAGAACCATAGACTCATCACACACAGAGAGACTCACACAGAGAGAGACTCACACACAGAGAGAGACACACACACAGAGAGAGACACACACAGAGAGAGACTCACACAGAGAGAGACTCACACACAGAGAGAGACTCACACACAGAGAGACACACACAGAGAGAGACTCACACAGAGAGAGACACACACAGAGAGAGACTCACACAGAGAGAGACTCACACACAGAGAGAGACACACACACAGAGAGAGACACACACAGAGAGAGACACACACAGAGAGAGACTCACACACAGAGAGAGACTCACACACAGAGAGACACACACAGAGAGAGACACACACAGAGAGAGACTCACACACAGAGAGAGACACACACACAGAGAGAGACACACACAGAGAGAGACACACACAGAGAGAGACACACACAGAGAGAGACACACACAGAGAGAGACTCACACACAGAGAGACACACACAGAGAGAGACACACACAGAGAACCATAGACTCATCACACACAGAGAGACTCACACAGAGAGAGCCATAGACTCATCACAGAGCGACACGTGGAAGATGTTGGTGGCTTTAAACACACTCAGAGCCCCTCTGCTCAGCTCAGGTATGTGGATGACACATTGGTGGTCTGGCCACACTGCAGAGGTCCACTGGACGCGTTTCTAAATCTTCTCAACTCGCAAAAACCCATCCATCCAGTCCAGCGTGGTCGTGGAAGATCCGTGATTCATCTCCCGTTGGGCGGAGAAAAAACCTCAGTCAGCCAGCCACCATATCTCCACTCCTCATCTCTCTCCATCTTTTTTGTTTACGATCAGAGGAAACAAGAAGATGCTCGGTGTATGATAATTGTTTTTTTACCCTTCTATCTGGCAGCAAAACGGACACTTTTTTTTTTACATGGAGTCATGTTTGCATAGACCACAATACCTGCAGTCATAATGCAAACAAAAAACATAACTCTGATAATGTATGTGCACTGTCCTTGAAGTTGATTGGTCCACACCCGAGACAGCTTTTCTTAGAGCCTAGTCTCACATGGTGTTGGACCAGATGACGCCAAAAGGCGCACAACTCAAAGACAATGCACCATCAGAGTATGAGAGCTCGGGGTAAGCATTTACACCATTGGAACCTCATTTGCCAGAAGAAAAAATATGATAATTGGTTTTTTACCCTTTTATCTGGCAAGCAAAACTGACACCTTTTTTTTTTTACAAGGAGTCATGTTTGCATAGACCACAATACCTGCAGTCGTAATGCAAACAAAATACACAACTCTGATAATGTATGTGCACTGTCCTTGAAGTTGATTGGTCCACACCCGAGACAGCTTTCCTTAGAGCCCAGTCTCACATGGTGTTGGACCAGATGACGCCAAAAGGCGCACAACTCAAAGACAATGCACCATCAGAGTATGAGAGCTGATCTCAGAAATCTGATCTCAGATTTGCACATCTCATTCTTATGCTATTGGCATACCCCATTTTCATTGATTTTACCCGAAATTAACTCTGTCAATTATGATTGCAAGTTGTTGCGAGTCAGTGACTGCTTTAGTGTTAAAACACGGCGCTGTATTTTTAGGATAGTGTGTTTATAATATCATTTTATGTAGATATCCACATTTATCTAATCGTTTTCTTCTGCAGTTTTTATTGAAAATGCAATATTTGATATCTCAGAAACCTGATGTGATAGACAAAAACTGATGCCAGATTTGGAATCAGCACTCCGACCAGAGCGCGGAAGATGCCCAGGCTGCTGGCCGGACGTTTCCCCTCCAGGGCCACCTTCCTCGCCCTGTGTATACGGCGAGCTTGGCGTAGCCGACGAGCACGTTGACCGGCCCCTGAAGATGTTGGGGTCCGTCGCCCTTCGGGTATCCAAAGATGACGACCGTCAGGGAGAAGTGGAGGCTGAACCTTAGGAGGATCTTCTTGTTTCTTTCGGTAAAGTCACGTAGAAGGGAAATAATAAAATAATAAAAAATAAAACATAATAAAATAATTCTCACGACGTTTCGGCCACAACGCAAGTAGCCGTCTTCAGGTGAAGAATGAAACACTGCTAAGCTTGGAGCGTATATTTAAGCTGGGTTGGAGGTGGAAGAAGAGCACCTTGACAAAATAATTTGCATATCAAGAGGAATTTAACATATTTATGGCAAATGCGTAGGAGGTGGGCGGGGGGGTTTCAAAGTCATATTATGCCCGTGCATTATGCAGGATTAGCAGCATCAAAGGGAGGGGGTAGGGGGTAGCATTAACAAAGGGAGGGAATGTTAATAGAATGTAGAAGCCACGAAACATGTCAATGGGAGAGCGGTGAACTTTAGGAGGATGTTTCTCAGGACCTTGAACAACAAGTCCAGGCTCTTGCACTCCACGTATCGGTGCGCCACCGTCTCCACTTCACCGCAGAACCGGCACTCCGGGGACGTGTCGGTGAAGCGTGCCGGGGAGGCGTTGGCGGTGACGGTGCCGTGGGCGATGCTCCAGCCGAGGTCGCCGATGCGGTTGTACGTCGGGCTGGAGTAGAGTTGCCTCCAGCGAGGCCTCTCCGGAGAGACGCAGGGCGTCAGGGCTTTCCTCCAGGCCTGCTCCTTGTGGCTCCTCAGGGTGTCCTGTTGGTGACACCGGACCATGTAGGAGTAGAGCACCTTCCTCTTGACGTTCACGAAGGCCACCTCTGGTAGGTCTTCCAGCCGGCATGGGTTGTGATCCGCCTTCGCTTGTCGGCATTGGCGACGCAGTGGCACGACGGGGAGCTCCGGTGGAGGGGGACCGAGAGGGGCCTCGTCATCCCCAACGCCGATGGGGGGGGGGGGGGGCGTTCTCCCCGCTGCTGCCGCTGAGAAGGCCCCCTGTCTTTGCGGCCGTGTCTGCCGGTCCGATCCACCGGCCCCCGTGTTCCAGGCTCCACCAGATCTCCACCAGATTTCCACCAGATCTCCACCAGATTTCCACCAGATCTCCACCAGATCTCCACCAGATCTCCACCAGATCTCCACCAGATCTCCACCAGATCTCCCGTCCCGGTGAGCCGCGTGTTGGCGAGGCGCCTCTCCGTGCCGGGGGTGGCGGCGGCGGCGGTGGTGGATGTCAGCTTTGTCTGCGGGTTCCTGAGGATCGGTTCGAAGGACCAGATCCTCGGCCGATCGCGGCTGGTTCAAGTTCAAGTTTCATGTATTAGGTGTAGCCCTGTGAGCCATTCGGCTCTTGAATCGGGTGCAACCGCAACAAACAAACAAACAAAAACATGAACATGAACAGGCCACCTCCAGTAGGTTCAGCCTCCACGTCTGCAGGACGCTCCTGTAGAAAGGTGGCAGAAGCTGTCCCAGTGGGAGGCCCTGCAGGTCCACGAAGAATAGTTTGTTGGGAGCACTGCAGACCCCCCAGCTGTTTGAGTAGGAAGGAGGCCGTGATGCTCCAGGCCACTGCAGGGGACGGCAATGCAGGAACTTTCACGCGGCCTGCAGCCGGAAGGTGGCCAGCTGACTCCGCACGCACACCAGCCCGTGACCGCCCTTGTCCCCCAGTGGCAGGGCCATGACCCCAGCCGCGACCCGGTGACCTCCGCCCGACCAGAAGAAGTCGGGGGGGGGGGTGCAGGGAGTAGAGTCGGTGTCACGGCATGGACGACACCGGCTGGTTCACCACCGACGTCTTTGTCCTGAAGGTGAGGAACTTGCACTGGCGACTCCAGGTGGCCAAACGCTCCTCCACCTTCTCCTCCAGCTCGAGCCAGTTCTTCTGCGGTGGTTCTTCCTCTGGTCCCAGGAACACCCCCAGGTGGTGCAGCGATGATGTTGTGCTCCAATTGAAGCCTTTGCCTTCTCGGGACACTGGGTCATGGTCCCACGCTACAAACCAGCAGGCCGCTGCACTTTTGCCAGTTCATTTTGGATGGATGAGGAGGCCTTCGAAAAGACCTCCTGGCACTCTCGTGCAGCAGGGCGACATCATCCTGCAGGATGAGGAGGAGGACGTCGTCGGCGTTTGCCGTCAGGACCGACTTGACGCTTGGTTCCCTGAGCACCAGGCCCCGCTGAGTCTCCACCTTGTGAGACTCAGGAAAGGCTCTAAAGCAGAGGTCGCAACCGGGTACCCGATACCCGTACCCTACCCGGTACCCGGCTACCCGTACCCGGCCGGGTACGACCCTGGTGCGGCCGGGTACGGGTACGCGTAGGCCGTGAGTCACTGGTGAGTCACCGTTTGTCACTCATTTCCCAACGTCTTGTCTCTTCTCACGATTCAAGTTCCTAGAATCAACCCACCCGCGCCTGCAACGTGGCTTCATCCCAGAGGTCGCAATCAGGTACCCGATACCCGTACCCTACCCGTACCCGGCCGCCGGGTACGGGTACGGCCGGGTACGGGTACAGGTACCCATTTGCGACCCTGGTGCGGCCGGGTACGGGTACGGAATCAAAACCCGTTTGCGACCTCTGCTCTAAAGCCAGGGCATGAAGTGGGCCTCGACAATGGGCATCCCTGTCTCACCTCTCCCCATCTCTCTCCCCATCTCTCTCTCCCCATCTCTCTCCCCATCTCTCTCCCCATCTCTCTCCCCATCTCTCTCTCCCCATCTCTCTCTCCATCTCTCTCCCCATCTCTCTGCAGGGGCTGTGTGTGGTCTCCCATCCCTCACCCCCTGTAGCCCCACGCTACGTCACCCTCGCACCAGAACAAGGCAAAGCTCCCCCAGGTAGCCTCCCACAGCGCTGTAGGGGCAAGTGCTGTGGGTAGCAAGCAGCAGCAGCAGCGCCTGCACACAAAGACAAAGATCCCCGTGTAGCCTTAACAGGCCGTAGGGGCAAGTGCTGTTTAGCGAGCACCTACGAAGGCTGGCACTGTGGCACCTGAGGGGGTGGGTGGCCAGCACCACGCCCGGCCGCCTTTGTCTCCCCAGTGCTAGCGATGTTCACTACACATCGCTACACCAGCTACTCATTTGAGGCTGAGTCGACCGAGGGGAGGCCCAGGACCGGTTCAGATAATCTTCACCGCTGGTGGTGTTGGTGGTGGCCGTGAGCGGGAATCGAACTTCGTAGTGCAGCGTAGCGCTAACCGCTGCACCACCACTCCCCACACACACACACACAGTACGCTATCCACAGCACCACCGCTCCCCACACACACACAGTGCGCTAACCGCTGCACCACCACTCCCCACACACACACACACAGTGCGCTATCCACAGCACCACCGCTCCCCACACACACACAGTGCGCTAACCACTGCACCACCACTCCCCCCACACACAGTGCGCTAAGCACTGCACCACCACTCCCCACAAACACACAGTGCGCTAACCACTGCACCACCACTCCCCACTCACACACAGTGCGCTAACCACTGCACCACCACTCCCCACTCACACACAGACTCACACGCACTACACACAACATCTCCCATTTGCCACGAAGTTGGGGTGACGTCACCACGGCGCTTGTGCCAGGCTAGGTGCATGAGGAGGAGGTCACGGGACAGACCCAGCAGGTGCCATGGGTTGACTGCTGCTGCTGTGCCAAGCTAGGTGCAGGAGGAGGAGGTCACGGGACAGACCCTGCAGATGCCACGGGTTGTCTGCTGCTGTGTCAGGCTAGGTGCATGAGGAGGTGGTCACGTGACAGACCCAGGTGGTGCCATGGGTTGACTTGTCACACATTCCACACTCACACTTGTGCACGGTGTTGACATTCCTGCAATAAGCCTCGCGATAAAACTCTTAGCGAGAGAAAACATTCTCATACATCACCGCCATCACCACCACCACCACCTCCTCCACCTTCCATTAGCACCACCACCACCACCGCCACCTCCACCACCACCGCCACCACCACAACCTCCTCCACCACCTCCACCACCACCACTTCCACCACCTCCACCTTCCACCACCACCTCTACTACTACCACCTCCCCCACCTCGACCACCACCTCCACCACCACCTCCACCACCTCAACCACCACCACCTCTACCACCTCGACCACCACCTCCACCACCACCACCTCCACCACCACCACCTCCCCCACCTTGACCTCCACCACCTCAATCACCACCTCAACCACCACCACCTCAACCACCACCACCTCCAACGCCACCTCCTCCACCACCTCCACCACCTCAACCACCACCTCCACCACCACCTCCACCACCTCGACCACCACCACCACATCCACCATCACCACCTCCACCACCACCTCCACCACCTCGACCACCACCACCACCTCGACCACCACCACCACCACCTCCACCACCACCTCCACCACCACCTCGACCACCACCTCGACCACCACTTTGTGATTGGGCGGTGTCATCTGGTGGGTGGGGGGTGGAGGGGAGGGGCAGTGGGCGTGGTCTGAGCGTGTTTATGGGCGTGGCCTGTCCTGGTTTTGGCGAGGGGGCGGGGCGTGGTATGCTAATGAGATCAGGCTCCGCCCTCCGGCAGTAATGCGTGACGCAGTTGCCTCTGTGTGTGTGTGTGTCCGTGTGTGCGCACAGCGGGCTGTGAGTCTGCGTGCGAGCGTGAGCCTCTGCGGCTCTGCCTGTCCCTGTGTAGCTGTGTGTGTAGCTGTGTGTGTGTGTATAGCTGTGTGTAGCTGTGTGTGTGTGTACCTGTGTGTGTGTACCTGTGTACCTGTGTGTGTGTGTACCTGTGTGTACCTGTGTGTGTGTGTACCTGTGTGTGTGTGTACCTGTGTGTAGGTGTGTGTGTACCTGTGTGTGTGTGTACCTGTGTGTGTGTACCTGTGTGTGTGTGTACCTGTGTGTGTACCTGTGTGTGTACCTGTGTGTGTGTACCTGTGTGTGTGTGTACCTGTGTGTGTGCCTGTGTGTGTGTGTGTACCTGTGTGTGTGTGTACACTGTGTGTGTGTGTACACTGTGTGTGTGTACCTGTGTGTGTGTGTGTACCTGCGTGTGTGTTTACACTGTGTGTGTGTACCTGTGTGTACACTGTGTGTGTGTGTGTGTACCTGTGTGTGTGTGTGTGTACACTGTGTGTGTGTACCTGTGTGTACCTGTGTGTGTGTGTACCTGTGTGTGTGTGTGTACCTGTGTGTACCTGTGTGTGTGTACCTGTGTGTGTGTACACTGTGTGTGTGTACACTGTGTGTGTGTGTACCTGTGTGTACCTGTGTGTCTGTGTACCTGTGTGTGTGTACCTGTGTGTACCTGTGTGTGTGTGTGTACACTGTGTGTACCTGTGTGTACCTGTGTGTGTGTGTGTGTACCTGTGTGTGTGTGTACACTGTGTGTGCGTGTACACTGTGTGTGTGTGTACACTGTGTGTGTGTACCTGTGTGTGTGTGTACCTGTGTGTGTAGCTGTGTGTGTACCTGTGTGTGTGTGTGTGTGTACCTGTGTGTACCTGTGTGTGTACCTGTGTGTGTGTGTACCTGTGTGTGTGTGTACCTGTGTGTACCTGTGTGTGTGTGTGTACCTGTGTGTGTGTGTACACTGTGTGTGTGTGTACACTGTGTGTGTGTACCTGTGTGTGTAGCTGTGTGTGTACCTGTGTGTACCTGTGTGTACCTGTGTGTACACTGTGTGTGTGTGTACCTGTGTGTGTGTACCTGTGTGTGTGTGTACCTGTGTGTGTGTGTGTACCTGTGTGTGTGTAATGGGAGGGGCTCTGTGGTTGGGAGCGGTGCTCAGCTGATGGTTGTTACCGTGGTAACGGGAGGGGCTCATGATGGAGGAGTCGGATGCATTCAGCGACGTCATCACGCAGCTCACGGAGCTGGGCGAGCTCTGCGAGTCGCTCCTCCGTCCTGGGGACGTCGGAAGCGGCCTCCGCTGTGGAGCCCATCTCCGCGGGGGGGACACTGAGGGCCTCCACGAGGAGGCGCTGAGTAGCCTCCATCAGGAGGACCAACGGGGGCATGTACGGAAGCTCCAGCAGGGAGCTCACGCCCACCAGGGAGACGTGAAGAAGCTCCACCATGGGGCTCAGTTCCACCAAATGGACACGTGGAGTAACCTCCACCAGGGGGACAAGGGGAGTGGCCTCCACCAGGGGGACACGAGGAGCAACCTCCACCAGGGGGACGTGAGGAGCAACCTCCACCAGGGGGACGTGAGGAGTAACCTTCACCAGGGGGACACGAGGAGTAACCTCCACCAGGGGGACACGTGGAGCAACCTCCACCAGGGGGACAAGGGGAGCAACCTCCACCAGGGGGACACGAGGAGCAACCTCCACCAGGGGGCCACGTGCAGCAACCTCCACCAGGGGGACGTGAGGAGTAACCTCCACCAGGGGGACACGAGGAGTAAGCTCCACCAGGGGGACGTGAGGAGCAACCTCCACCAGGGAGACGTGAGGAGCACCCTCCACCAGGGGGACAAGGGGAGTGTCCTCCACCAGGGAGACACGAAGAGCAACCTCCACCAGGGGGACACGAGGAGCAACCTCCACCAGGGGGACACGAGGAGTAACCTCCACCAGGGGGACAAGGGGAGCAACCTCCACCAGGGGGACACGAAGAGCAACCTCCACCAGGGGGCCATGTGCAGCAACCTCCACCAGGGGGACGCGAGGAGTAACCTCCACCAGGGCGACACGTGGAGCAACCTCCACCGGGGGGACGCGTGGAGTAACCTCCACCAGGGGGACAAGGGGAGCAACCTCCACCAGGGGGACGCGTGGAGTAACCTCCACCAGGGGGACAAGGGGAGCAACCTCCACCAGGGGGACGCGTGGAGTAACCTCCACCAGGGGGACACGTGGAGTGACCTCCAGCAGGGGCCCACGCGGCCGTCCCTGGAGTCGTGGATTCCGTTGTCGCTGGTGGAGCTCGAGTGCATGGTGGACGCCTTCGTGGTGCAGCAGCGACGCCTGGTGGACACAGATTCACCATCAACATCAACAACATCATCATCAATACCAACACCATCAACATCATCACGAACACCATCAATACCAACACCATCAACACCATCACGAACACCATCAACATCATCATCAACAACATCATCATCATCACGAACAACATCATCATCATCAACAACACCATCAACATCATCAACAACACCATCAACATCATTAACAACAACATCACCATCATCAACATCAACACAAACATCAACAACATCATCATCATCACGAACAACATCATCATCAACAACATCATCAACATCATCAACACAAACATCAACAACATCATCATCATCATCATCACAAACACCATCAACATCATCATCAACAACATCACCATCATCAACATCAACACAAACATCAACAACATCATCATCATCACGAACAACATCATCATCATCAACAACACCATCAACATCATCATCAACAACATCACCATCATCATCACGAACACCATCAACATCATCAACATCAACATCTACAACATCATCAACACCATCAACATTATCAAGAACATCACCATCAAGATCATCACCATCAACATCATCAACATCTACAACATCTACAACATCATCAACACCATCAACATTATCAAGAACATCACCATCAAGATCATCACCATCAACATCATCAACATCTACAACATCATCAACATCAACATTATCATCAACATTATCAAGAACATCACCATCATCATCATCATCATCACGAACACCATCAACATCATCAACACCATCAATATTATCAACATCATCAACATCATCATCACGAACACCATCATCATCACCATCAACATCAACAACACCATCATCAACATCAACAACATCATCAACATCAACATCATCAACATCATCACCATCAACAATATCATCAACATCATCAACATCATCACGAACACCATCAACATCACAAACACCATCACCACCATCACAATCACAAACACCATCACCATCACAAACACCATCAATATTATCAACATCATCACCATCAACAATATCATCAACATCATCACGAACACCATCAACATCACAAACACCATCACCATCACAAACACCATCACCACCATCACAATCACAAACACCATCACCATCACAAACACCATCAATATTATCAACATCACCATCAACAATATCATCAACATCATCACGAACACCATCAACATCACAAACACCATCACCATCACAAACACCATCACCACCATCACAATCACAAACACCATCAACATCACAAACAGCATCACCACGACCATCACGAACACCATCAACATCACAAACACCATCACCACAACCATCACGAACACCATTAGAAACACCGTCAACATCACAAACACCATCAGGAACACCATCACAAACACCATCAACATCACAAACACCATCACCACCGCCATCACGAACACCATCAACATCACAAACACCATCACCACCATCATCACATTCATCATCAAAGCCACCACCATCAACACCATCACATTCATCACAGCCACCACCATCACCACCATCAATGGCATCTCAATACAGGCAGAGAGTTCACGGCGGGGGGAATGTTGACGGGGGTCCGCATTTGGCACGGAGCTCGCCAGCCCCATCCACGTGGCCGCTTCCGGCGGTCGAAGAAGCGATGCCAAATTTGGAGCCTGCCAAATACATCGCGGTTAGCTCCTTCAGCTTGGAGGCGAGTTTACGTGCGTAGTGAGGGGTGGGGTGATGGTGATGGGGGTGAGGGGGTGATGGTGGTGATGGTGAGGGGGTGATGGTGGTGATGGGGGTGATGGTGGTAGTGGTGATGGGGGTGAGGGGGTGATGAGGGTGATGGTGGTGATGGTGATGGGGGTGAGGGGGTGATGGTGGTGGTGGTGATGGGGGTGATGGTGGTGATGGGGGTGATGGTGACAATGGTGGCGATGGTGGTGATGGTGGTGATGGGGGTCATGGTGGCGATGGGGGCGATGGGGGCGATTATGGGTGAATCTATGGGTCTCTGTGTGGTGAGTCTGTGGGTCTCTGTGTGGTGAGTCTGTGGGTCTCTGTGGGGTGAGTCTGTGGGTCTCTGTGTGGTGAGTCTGTGGGTCTCTGTGTGGTGAGTCTGTGGGTATCTGTGTGGTGAGTCTGTGGGTCTCTGTGTGGTGAGTTTGTGGGTCTCTGTGGGGTGAGTGTGGGTCTCTGTGTGGTGAGTCTGTGGGTCTCTGTGTGGTGAGTCTGTGGGTGTGTGTGGTGAGTCTGTGGGTCTCTGTGTGGTGAGTCTGTGGGTGTGTGTGGTGAGTCTGTGGGTCTCTGTGGGGTGAGTCTGTGGCTCTCTGTGTGGTGAGTCTGTGGCTCTCTGTGTGGTGAGTCTATGGCTTTCTGTGTGCTCAGTCTATGGGTCTCTGTGTGGTGAGTTTGTGGGTCTCTGTGGGGTGAGTGTGGGTCTCTGTGTGGTGAGTCTGTGGGTCTCTGTGTGGTGAGTCTGTGGGTGTGTGTGGTGAGTCTGTGGGTCTCTGTGTGGTGAGTCTATGGCTCTCTGTGTGGTGAGTCTATGGCTCTCTGTGTGCTCAGTCTATGGGTCTTTGTGTAATGCCTCCATGGGTTTTGTTTTTTCTCTTCCCAGAATGCCGTACCAGCGGAGGCCTCCGATTGGCCAGGCCAGCGGGGGGCGGCCCCCACCTCTCCGCCCTCCGCCCCCACGACCTCCGCCAAGGGTTCAGGGTTCAGAGGTCGATCATGGAGCCAGGGTCAACCTCATCTCACCTCCTCCGACTTTGACTCCCCGCAACTGGAGGTGCGTGCCAGGCTGGGTGCACGCGTGTGTGCGACGCGTTGAGTGTGATGAGCCAAACTCCCCCCCCCCCTCTCGGGGTTCATCCAGGAACAGGAGACGCACTGCGATTGGCCACGTGGAATGTTCAAAACTTTCGTTGCCGAGGAGAGGCTGCCACTCCTCTGTCGGGAGCTGGACCGGTACCGTCTGGATCTCTGCGGTATTCAGGAGGTCCGGTGGACCGGCTCTGGCTCCTGCCACCATGAGGGGTTGACAGTCCTCTACTCGGGGCAGGAGACTGCCAAACAACAGGGTGTGGCTCTTCTTCTGAACAAAAGAATGAAGGGGGCGTGGGAGCGTGGCGGTGAGGTGTGGGAAGCTGTAAGCCCCAGTCTACTTTGGGCTCGCCTTCCCATCAACCAGAGGCGAGGAGTGGTGGTCGTGGTTACTTATGCCCCACTGAAGATGAACATCTGTGGAGGGATGCAGGCAAAGCCGATGAGTCAGATGCCTTCTATGACCTCCTGTCACAGGTGCTTGCTAAAGTGGCCCTTCGGGATAGAGTCATCCTGTTGGGTGACGTCAATGCCCGAATTGGTCATGATGCTGGCACCTGGTCTGTAGTGATTGGAAGGCATGGGCCAGATCAGCTCAATAACAACGGTAGGAAGCTGCTAGATTTTTGTGCAGCCCATGGGCTTGTAATTACCAACACGCATCGGCGCATCCACACAACATCATGGATGCATGCTGGGTCCAAGCAAGAACATCTGCTGGACCACATAGTGACGGACCAGCGGGCCCATTTCCTTGACACCAGGACCTACCGTGGAGCTGATCTGCCCACTGACCATCGACTTGTCATCTGTAAGATGCGCCTGCCATTCTTCCACTCCGGTGGTGGTGGGTGTACACCCAGGACCCCATTCCAACCCACGGTGGCCTGGTCTCAGCTAGCTGATGAAAGTTGCGAGCGAGAATTTCATCATCGCTTGCCGCAGAGGTTGGCATCATCCCCCACTCCTCCACATGTCGAGGGTAAATGGCCAAGGTTTAGGACTGTGACTCATGCAGCTGCAATGGCTGCTTTGGGTACGTGGTCCAGACCTCCTCAGAGACCCTGTCTGACAGAGGAGGTGTTCAGGATGGTTGAGAAAAAGCGACAGGCCCACTCTCATTGGCTACAGCATCCCACGTGAGAGAATGAGGAGGCTTACCGCAGCCTTCGCTCGGAGGTTCGGAGAGCCGTGAGGCGCTGCAAGGATGGGTGGTGGTCGCGGGTTGCTGAGGAGATGGAGTCTGCCTCAGTGGCCCGCGATCACAAATCACTCTTTAACTCCATCAAACAAGTAACCTGTAGCACTACACCTATTGCCATCTGTAGGGGATACAAAGATGATCCAATCTCCAATCCCCAGGAACAGGTTCACAGATTTGCTGAGCATTTCTGTGAGGTCTTGGGGGAGGGGAAATCCCTCAGCGTATTCCGGGAATGGTCCTGGCCAGGATTATTTAACATCGCCTTGCCAGGATTATTCAACATCGCCTTGCCAGGCACGCTGAGAAGAGGCTTGCGGAGCCCCAATGCGGTTTCAGGAAAGGGCGGTCCTGCACAGATGCCATATTTTCTGTCCGTCTGCTACTGCAGGGGTGTAGGGAATTCCAACAAGACCTACATCTCTGCTTTATTGACCTGGTCAAGGCCTATGATACCATCAGTAGGCCAGGGCTCTGGGTTGTTCTTCGTGCTTTCGGAGTCCCTGACCCTCTGCTCACGCTCATTAAGGACCTTCATGATGGTGAGCGGGCCCGGGTAAAACTACATGGCCGGGAGTCAGAGCCTTTCCCTGTACACCTTGGGGTGCGGCAGGGATGTCCTCTGGCTCCCACATTATTAACATCTATTTTGACCGCGTAGTTCGTGAAGCCTTCAATAGCTGTACCGGGGGAATTTCTATTTGGTACAGATATAATGGGAGGCTGATCGATGCCCGGGTGCGATCAAGGGATGGCTCCCTATTGGTCAACCACATTATGTATGCCGATGATCTGGTGATTGCTGCTCACTCAGAGGAGTTGGAGGCGCTGCTGCTGAACCTGGAGCTTGTCACAAAGAGGTGGGGCCTTACCATCAGCCCCATCAAAACTAAGCACCTGCCCTGGGTACTTTGTGCCATCAAATACTCCACCCCCTCAACCCTGCATTAATGGGGTAGTTGTGGAGAGAGTGGAGAGTTTCCCATACCTGGGCAGCACTGGCGGCTCCTGCAAAATCTCTCAGGGGGGGCAAATGTCTGGATGATTTATAAGGATAAGGTCCACCCATGCAAAGGATAAATTAACAGCTTAAGCATGTAAAGGCAACTTCACTTCTTTAATATTAATGAAAAATAAAGTGACTCTTACAATACATCTTGTTTGTTTCTATACTCACTATTAATACAATCCACTCAAGTTTATTTTATTAAAGATTCCACTAGGTGGCGACAAATAATATTGTTGAATGAAACGTGCTTACGTATGATGACGTAAGCACGTATGATGACGTAAGCACGTTAGGGCGAGCCCTCCCGGAAGCCATAGAGAATGCATTGCAGCGCCCCCCGTTCGAAAAAAAACATCTTTGAATGTAAGTCTATGGGAACACTCGGGGCGATTCTCAGCCAGAGTGAAATCGCCCAAAAAGAGGCGGTACTCCACAGAACGTGACATGACGCTGATTGGACTATATCCAGAGGCACAGTGACGACTAGCGTGACTCTGTGGTTGAATGACATTGGTGGTGCGTCGCCCAATCGCCCTAATGAAGAAACCGCCCCTGCTGGGCAGTGTGCTCATGACCAGCTCTGGTTTGACAGCAGAGGTCTCACTTCGAATCATTTGGGCAGCATTATCTTTTCATCGGCTGCGTAACGCTGTGTGGAAACTACCTGGTCTGTCGCTCCGCACGAAGCTTCAGGTCTTCTCGGCTACAGTCATTACCTCCCTTCTCTACGCTTGCGAAACGAGAAGAGATGGAGTGATGTGGTACAGGAGGACATGGAACTGAGTGTGTCTTTCCAACAGACCTGTTCTTCACCTGAGGACGGTTGCTTGCGTTGTGGCCGAAACGTCGTGAGAATTGCATTTTATTATGTTTTATTTTTATTATTTTATTATTTCCATTCTACGTGACGACTTTACCGAAAGAACCAAGAAGAAAAAAACAATAAATTAGTTGCACAGGTGGTCAAAGGGTGGCGCATTCGCCGCTTTTTGCACAGGTTCCGCTCTGAATCCAATGGCCGCCATGGTTATTACTGCTGGTGGAACAACCGTGATAATACTCACATTCTGCTTATCGGTCGACATCTCTCACTTTCTCATTGTCTCTGTGTTTCTCTCTCTGTGTGTCTCTCTCTGTCTCTCTCTGTGTCTCTCTCTGTGTCTCTCTGTGTCTCTCTGTCTCTCCCTGTCTCTCTCTGTGTCTCTCTGTGTCTCTCTCTGTGTGTCTCTCTCTGTCTCTCTCTGTCTCTCTCTGTGTCTCTCTCTGTCTCTCATTGTCTCTGTGTCTCTCTGTCTTTCTGTTTCTCTCTCTGTGTCTCTCTCTGTCTCTCTCTGTCTCTCTCTGTGTGTCTCTCCCTGTCTCTCTCTGTGTCTCTCTCTGTGTCTCTCTCTGTGTCTCTCTCTGTCTCTCTCTGTGTGTCTTTCCCAGTCTCTCTCTGTCTCTCCCTGTCTCTCCCTGTCTCTCCCTGTCTCTCTGTCTCTCTCTGTCTCTCTCTGTCTCTCTCTCACTGTCTCTCTCCCCTGGTGCGCAGCGTCAGGGCGACCTCCTGGACTCCCGTCTGCTCAAGGAGCGCGTGGACCTCTCCAAGCGGGGGGCTGTCCCCCGCAGGGCCCCTCCCCCCCGCGGCGTCCTACGCGGGGGGGGGGGGGGCCCCCTCCCCTCAAGCCCCCACGGCCGACGCGTGGATGCACGTCGACATGGACGCCGCAGGTAACGCGCGGGATGTTGGCTACCTCGCCTGAGCTACAGGAGGTCGTGGGTTCGATCCCGGACCCTGAGAGATGTTGACTACCTCGCCTGGTCTACAGGAGGTCGTGGGTTCAATCCCGGACCCTGTGAGATGTTGACTACCTCGCCTGGTCTACAGGAGGTCGTGGGTTCAATCCCGGACCCTGTGAGATGTTTACTACCTCGCCTGGTCTACATGAGGTCGTGGGTTCGATCCCGGACCCTGCGAGATGTTGACTACCTCGCCTGGTCTACAGGAGGTCGTGGATTCAATCCCGGACCCTGAGAGATGTTGACTACCTCGCCTGGTCTACAGGAGGTCATGGGTTCAATCCCGGACCCTGAGAGATGTTGACTACCTCGCCTGGTATGCAGGAGGTCGTGGGTTCAATCCCGGACCCTGCGAGATGTTGACTACCTCGCCTGGTCTACAGGAGGACGCGGGTTCGATCCCAGACCCTGCGAGATTTTGACTACCTCGCCTGGTGCGCGGGAGGTCGTGGGTTCGATCGCGGACCCTGAGAGATGTTGACTACCTCGCCTGGTCTACAGGAGGTTGTGGGTTCGATCCCGGACCCTGCGAGATGTTAACTACCTCGCCTGGTATGCAGGAGGTCGTGGGTTCGATCCCGGACCCAGTGAGATGTTAACTACCTCGCCTGGTATACAGGAGGTCGTGGATTCAATCCCGGACCCTGCGAGATGTTGACTACTTCGCCTGGTTTACAGGAGGTCGTGGGTTCAATCCCGGACCCTGCGAGATGTTGACTACCTCACCTGGTATACAGGAGGTCGTGGGTTCGATCCCGAACCCAACGAGATGTTAACTACCTTGCCTGGAATGCAGGAGGTCGTGGGTTCAATCCCGGACCCTGCGAGATGTTGACTACCTCACCTGGTCTACAGGAGGTCGTGGGTTCAATCCCAAACCCAGCGAGATGTTGACTACCTCGCCTGGTCTACAGGAGGTCGTGGATTCAATCCTGGGCCCTGCGAGATGTTGACTACCTCACCTGGTCTACAGGAGGTCGTGGGTTCAATCCCAAACCCAGCGAGATGTTGACTACCTCGCCTGGTATGCAGGAGGTCATGGGTTCGATCCCGGACCCAGCGAGATGTTAACTACCTCGCCTGGTATGCAGGAGGTCGTGGGTTGGATCCGGGACCCTGACATTCCCTGCTGCTGTATATTTGCAGCTTGCATGTCTCTCTCTCTCTGCCTGTGGTCGCGCGGATTTCTCTCTGGGTCCACCGGTTTTCCCCCCACCACGTTTAAGAATCGACGTCACGAGTTCAGGTGAAGGGCTTCATTATGGATGTAATTACCAGCGAAACGCCAACAGTACTCAAACATTGTAAATGCTGTGGATTCACTCTTCAACGCACCGTTGGGCTACAGAAGTGAACTATTTTGTCTTTTGATAATTGTTTTTTTACCCTTCTCTCTGGCAACAAAACTGACACCTTTTTTACAAGGAGTCATGTTTGCATTGACCACAATACCTGCAGTCGTAATGCAAGCAAAAAAAACACAACTCTGATAATATATGCACTGTCCTTGAAGTTGATTGGTCCTCACCCGAGACAGCTTTCCTTAGAGCCTAGTCTCACATGGGTTGGACCAGATGACGCCAAAAGGCGCACAACATGACTCCTTGTAAAAAAGGTGTCAGTTTTGTTGCCAGATAAAAGGGTAAAAAAGCAATTATCATATTTTTTTACTGGCAAATAAGGTTCCAATGGTATAAATGCTTACCCCGAGCTCTCATACTCTGATGGTACATTGTCTTTGAGTTGTGCGCCTTTTGGCGTCATCTGGTCCAACACCATGTGAGACTAGGCTCTAAGAAAAGCTGTCTCGGGTGTGGACCAATCAACTTCAAGGACAGTGCATACATTATCAGAGTTGTGTTTTTTGTTTGCATTATGACTGCAGGTATTGTGGTCTATGCAAACATGACTCCTTGTAAAAAAAGGTGTCAGTTTTGTTGCCAGATAGAAGGGTAAAAAAACAATTATCATATTTTTTACTGGCAAATGAGGTTCCAATGGTGTATTTAGTATTTTGTCAACGCGACACTTTTTTTTTAACTGATTGGCCATGTCGGATGGTTGGAGGGTTACGACACATTTAAAAATAACGCCATCTAACCCAGAAACGTTGATTACACTGGTCAACACACTTTTTCTGGCATAAGGTATTCCAACGGTTTTAATGGTTTTTGAGATATCAAATATTGCATTTTCAATAAAAACTGCAAAAGAAAAATATTAAATAAATGTCGAAATCTACATAAAATGATGATATTATAAACACACTATCCTAAAAATACACCACCATATTTTTAACACTAAATCAGTCACTGACTCGCAACAACTTGCAATCATAAGTGACAGAGTTAATTTCAGGTAAAATCAATGAAAATGGGGTATGCCGATAGCATACAAATGAGATGTGATAGGGAAAATCTGAGATCAGATTTGGAATCAGCACCCTGAAATTAGTCTAAAACAGCTGCAAAAGTCCAGGCCACAAAAACATGTTTTTTTTTTGTTGACCAGTGTTATTAATCCATCTGCTCAGCAACCCACGACCACCACCCATCCTTGCAGCGCCTCACGGCTCTCCAAACCTCCGAGCAAAGGCTGCGGTAAGCCTCCTCATTCTCCGACGTGGGATGCTGTAGACGATGAGAGTGGGCCTGTCGCTTTTTCTCAACCAGCCAGAACACCTCCTCTGTCAGCCAGGGTCTCTGGCGAGGTCTGGACCGCGTACCCAAAGCAGCCATTGCAGCTGCATGATCCATAGTCCTAAACCTCGCCCATTTCCCCTCGACATCAGGAGGAGTGGGGGACGATGCTAACCTCAGCGGCAAGCGACAATGAAATTCTCGCTCGCAACTTTCATCAGCGAGCTGAGACCAGGCCACTGTGGGTTTGAATGCAGTCCTGGGTGTACACCCACCACCACCACGCTCCCGCACCCCCTTCATTATTTTGTTCAGAAGAAGATCCACTCCCTGTTGTTTGCTAGTTTCCTCCTGCGAGAAGAGGACTGTCCACTCCTCATGGGTGGCTGGAGCCAGAACCGGTCCACCGCACATCCTGTATTCCACTGAGGTGCACATGGTACCGGTCCAGCTCCTGACAGAGGAGCGGCAGCCTCTCACTCACACACAGACACCAGAATCAGTTCCCTAGACTCTCTGTATCACACAGAGATCCACGTGGTACCGGTCCAGCTCCTGACAGAGGAGCGGCAGCCTCTCACTCACACACAGACACCAGAATCAGTCCCCTAGACTCTCTGTATCACACAGAGATCCACGCGGAACCGGTCCAGCTCCTGACAGAGGAGCGGCAGCCTCTCACTCACACACAGACACCAGAATCAGTCCCCTAGACTCTCTGTATCACACAGAGATCCACGCGGAACCGGTCCAGCTCCTGACAGAGGAGCGGCAGCCTCTCACACACACACAGACGCCAGAACCAGTCCGCTAGACTCTCTGTATCACACAGAGATCCACGTGGTACCGGTCCAGCTCCTGACAGAGGAGTGGCAGCCTCTCACTCACACACAGACACCAGAATCAGTCCACCGCACCTCCAGTATTCCATAGAGGTCTACCTGGTACTGATCCAAATTCCGGCAGATGTTGACGTGAGGGTGTTGATGTGACGGTGTTGACGGTGTTGATGTGTTGATGTTGACGTTGATGTGTTGATGTTGATGTGTTGATGTTGATGTGTTGATGTTGTTGCAGTTGAGCCAGAAGAGGAGGAAAAACAGACCAGACTCACTCCCTCACAG
Organism: Lampetra planeri; assembly: GCF_965212315.1. NCBI lineage: Eukaryota > Metazoa > Chordata > Hyperoartia > Petromyzontiformes > Petromyzontidae > Lampetra > Lampetra planeri. The sequence goes on along the minus strand of NC_136176.1, from coordinate 2,296,114 downwards.
GTGATGGTGGTGATGGTGGTGATGGTGGTGATGGTGGTGATGGTGGTGATGGTGGTGATGGTGGTGGTGATGGTGGTGGTGATGGTGAGGGTGGTGGTGATAATGGTGGTGGTGGTGATAATGGTGGTGGTGGTGGTGATGGTGATGGTGGTGATGGTGGTGATGGTGGTGATGGTGGTGGTGGTGATGGTGGTGATGGTGGTGGTGATGGTGAGGGTGGTGGTGATAATGGTGGTGGTGATAATGGTGGTGGTGGTGATGGTGGTGGTGGTGATGGTGGTGGTGGTGATGGTGGTGATGTTAATGATGGTGGTGGTGGTGATGATGATGATGATGGTGGTGGTGATGTTAATGTTGATGATATTGATGATGATGTTAATGATATTGTTGATGTTAATGGCGATGTTGATGATGTTGATGATGATGTTGATATTGATGATGTTAATGATAATATTTTGATGTTATCGGCGACGTTGATGATGTTGATGATATTGATGATGGTGGTGATGATGATGGTGATGTTGATGGTGATGGTGGTGGTGATGTTGTTGGTGATGGTGGTGGTGATGTTGATGATGTTGATGATGATGGTGATGGTGGTGGTGATGTTGATGATGTTCATGATGATGGTGGTGGTGGTGTTAATGTTAATGGTGATGTTGATGATGATGGTGGTGATGTTGATGATGATGGTGATGTTGTTGATGATGTTGATGATGTTGATGATGTTAATGGCGATGTTGAAGATGATGATGATGTTGATGATGATGTTGATGGTGATATTTTTGGTGATGTTGATGATGATGTTGATGATGTTGATGATGTTGATGTTGTTGGTGATGTTAATGTTGATGATGTTGATGATGATGGTAGTGGTGGTGATGTTAATGTTGATGATGATGATGGTAGTGGTGGTGGTGATGTTAATGTTGATGATGATGATGTTGATGATGATGATGATGATGATGTTGTTGATGATGATGATGATGGTGGTGGTGGTGATGTTAATGTTGATGATGTTAATGTTGATGATGTTGTTGTTGATGATGATGTTGATCATGTTGATGTTGTTGGTGATGATGATGATGGTGGTGGTGGTGATGGTGATGTTAATGTTGATGATGTTGATGATGGTGGTGGTGGTGATGATGATGATGATGTTGATGTTAGTGATGATGTTGATGTTGTTGATGATGTTGATGATGTTGATGATGTTGATGATGTTTATGATGATGTTGTTGATGATGGTGGTGATGTTGTTGATGTTGATGATGATGGTGGTGGTGATGTTTCTGGTGATGTTGATGATGATGGTGATGTTGTTGATGATGGTGATGTTGTTGATGATGATGGTGGTGGTGGTAGTGATGTTAATGTTGATGATGTTGTTGATGATGATGATGATGATGATGTTGTTGATGATGGTGATGTTGTTGTTGATGGTGGTGGTGGTGGTGATGTTTCTGGTGATGTTGATGATGATGGTGATGTTGATGATGATGGTAGTGGTGGTGATGTTAATGTTGATGATGATGATGGTAGTGGTGGTGGTGATGTTAATGTTGATGATGATGATGTTGATGATGATGATGATGATGTTGTTGATGATGATGGTGGTGGTGGTGATGTTAATGTTGATGATGTTAATGTTGATGATGTTGTTGTTGATGATGATGTTGATCATGTTGATGTTGTTGGTGATGATGATGATGGTGGTGGTGGTGATGGTGATGTTAATGTTGATGATGTTGATGATGGTGGTGGTGGTGATGATGATGATGATGTTAGTGATGATGTTGATGTTGTTGATGATGTTGATGATGTTGATGATGTTGATGATGTTTATGATGATGTTGTTGATGATGGTGGTGATGTTGTTGATGTTGATGATGATGGTGGTGGTGATGTTTCTGGTGATGTTGATGATGATGGTGATGTTGTTGATGATGGTGATGTTGTTGATGATGATGGTGGTGGTGGTGGTGATGTTAATGTTGATGATGTTGTTGATGATGATGATGTTGTTGATGATGGTGATGTTGTTGATGATGGTGGTGGTGGTGGTGATGTTTCTGGTGATGTTGATGATGATGGTGATGTTGATGATGATGATGGTGGTGGTGGTGGTGATGTTAATGTTGATGATGATGATGTTGTTGTTGTTGATGATGATGATGATGTTGTTGATGATGGTGGTGGTGGTGATGTTAATGTTGATGTTGATGATGATGTTGTTGGTGATGGCACAGAGGGTGCTGATGAGGGTGGGGAGAGGGGAGGGGCCGAGGGGAGGGGCCGACCCCACGACCCCCATCACGCGAACTCGCTCCCTCAAGGGCCCCGGGGGAGCCTCCAACAGGTGACCTCCTTCACTCATTCATTCACTCATTCATTCACTCATTCATTCACTCACTCATTGGTTCACTCATTCATTCACTCATTCAGTCATTCACTCGCTCATTCACTCGCTCCCTCAAGGGCCCCGGGGGAGCCTCCAACAGGTGACCTCCTTCACTCATTCATTCACTCATTCGTTCACTCATTCATTCACTCATTCATTCACTCATTCATCCAGTCACTCATTCGTTCACTCACTCGTTCACTCACTCATTCACTCGCTCCCTCAAGGGCCCCGGGGAGCCTCCGCCAGGTGACCTCCTTCACTCATTCACTCATTCAGTCACTCATTCACTCACTAATTCACTCACTCATTCACTCACTCATTCACTCACTCATTCACTCATTCATTCACTCATTCAGTCACTCATTCATTCACTCACTCGTTCACTCACTCGTTCACTCACTCGCTCATTCGTTCACTCACTCGTTCACTCACTCATTCATTCACTCATTCAGTCACTCATTCACTCACTCATTCACTCACTCATTCACTCATTAATTCACTCACTCAGTCACTCATTCACTCATTCGTTCACTCACTCGTTTACTCACTCGTTCACTCACTCGCTCATTTGTTCACTCACTCGTTCACTCACTCACTCATTCACTCACTCGTTCACTCATTCAGTCACTCATTCACTCATTCGTTCACTCACTCGTTCACTCACTCGCTCATTCGTTCACTCACTCGTTCACTCACTCATTCAGTCACTCATTCACTCATTCATACACTTACTCATTCATTCACTCATTCAGTCATTCACTCGCTCATTCACTCGCTCCCTCAAGGGCCCCGGGGGAGCCTCCGCCAGGTGACCTCCTTCACTCATTCACTCATTCAGTCACTCATTCATTCACTCATTCATTCACTCATTCATTCAGTCACTCATTCACTCACTAATTCATTCACTCATTCACTCACTCATTCACTCACTCATTCACTCATTCAGTCACTCATTCATTCACTCACTCGTTCACTCACTCCCTCATTCGTTCACTCACTCGTTCACTCACTCATTCATTCACTCATTCAGTCACTCATTCACTCACTCATTCACTCACTCATTCGCTCATTCATTCACTCATTCAGTCACTCATTCATTCACTCATTCGTTCACTCACTCGTTCACTCACTCGTTCACTCACTCGCTCATTTGTTCACTCACTCGTTCACTCACTCATTCACTCACTCATTCACTCACTCATTCACTCATTCAGTCACTCATTCCGTCACTCATTCACTCATTCGTTCACTCACTCGTTCACTCACTCGCTCATTTGTTCACTCACTCGTTCACTCACTCATTCAGTCACTCATTCACTCATTCACTCACTCATTCATTCACTCATTCAGTCACTCATTCACTCACTTATTCACTCATTCATTCACTCACTCATTCGTTCACTCACTCGTTCACTCACTCATTCATTCACTCATTCACTCACTCATTCACTCGCTCCCTCAAGGGCCCCGGGGGAGCCTCCGCCAGGTGACCTCCTTCACTCATTCATTCACTCATTCACTCATTCATTCAGTCACTCATTCAGTCACTCATTCACTCACTCATTCATTCACTGATTAATTCACTCACTCATTCAGTCACTCATTCAGTCACTCATTCAGTCACGCATTCAGTCACTCATTCATTCACTCACTCGTTCACTCACTCATTCACTCACTCATTCAGTCACTCATTCAGTCACTCATTCACTCACTCATTCACTCATTCATTCACTCACTCTTTCACTCATTCATTCACTCACTCGTTCACTCATTCACTCACTCATTCACTCACTCATTCATTCACGCATTCACTCACACATTCACTCACTCATTCACTCACTCATTCACGCATTCATTCACTCACTCATTCACTCATTCGCTCCCTCATTCAGTTATTCACTCACTCATTCACTCACTCACTCACTCATTCACTCGCTCACTTATTCATTCACTCACTCAATCATTTACTCACTCACTCATTTACTCACTTATTTACTCACTCACTCATTCACTCACTCATTCACTCACTCATTCACTCGCTCACTGATTCATTCACTCACTCGTTCACTCACTCATTCTCTCACTCACTCATTCACTCACTCATTCACTCACTCATTTACTCACTCACTCACTCATTTACTCACTCACTCATTCACTCACTCATTTACTCATTCACTCATTCACTCATTCACTCATTCATTCACTCACTCATTCACTCACTCATTTACTCACTCACTCATTTACTCACTCACTAATTCACTCATTCATTCACTCATTCACTTAGTTATTCATTCACTCTTTCACTCACTCACTCGCTCATTCACTCACTCATTCACTCACTCATTCACTGACTCATTCACTCGCTCACTTATTCATTCACTCACTCGTTCACTCACTCATTCTCTCACTCACTCATTCACTCACTCAATCATTTACTCACTCACTCATTTACTCACTCACTCATTCACTCACTCACTCACTCATTCACTCACTCATTTACTCACTCAATCATTCACACACTCATTTACTCACTCAATCATTCACTCATTCATTCACTCACTCATTTGCTCACTCACTCATTCACTCACTCATTTACTCACTCAATCATTCACTCACTCATTTACTCACTCATTCACTCATTCATTCACTCATTCACTTAGTTATTCATTCACTCTTTCACTCACTCATTCACTCACTCGCTCATTCACTCACTCATTCACTCACTCATTCACTCACTCATTAGCCCATTAATTTATCTCCCCCCCTCTCCCCCCTTCCCCCCTCCCCCCCTCTCCCCCCTCTCCCCCCCCCCCCCCCTCTCCCCCTTCTCCCCCACAGCGGCCCGAGTCCTGATTGGCTGCGAGAGCTCAAGGCGAAGCAGAGGAAGCCGCCTCAGTAACGCCAAGCGACAATGCCCCGGGGGCAGAATGTCACTCGCAGTGCCCTGGGGGCAGAATGTCACTCGCAGTGCCCTGGGGGCAAAAAACTCACTTACAGTGCCCTGGGGGAGTGGTGTGTGTGGCTGAGCGGGTGGGTGAGTGGGTGAGTGAGTGAGTGGCTGAGCCGGTGGGTGGGTGAGCCGGTGAGTGAGTGGGTGAGCGAGTGAGTGAGTGAGCGGGTGAGTGAGTGAGCGGGTGAGTGAATGAGCGAGTGGGTGAGTAAGTGAGTGAGCTGATGGTTGAGTGGGTGAGTGGCTGAGCGGGTTAGCGGGTGAGCGGGTGAGTGAGCAAGTGAGTGAGTGGGTGAGCGAGTGGGTTAGTGAGTGGGTTAGTGAGCGAGCGGGCAAGCGAGCGAGCGAGCTGATGGTTGAGTGGGTGAGTAAGTATGGGAGTGAGTGAGTGGGTGGGTGGGTGCGTGAGTGAGTGAGTGGGTGAGTGAGCGAGTGGGTGAGTGATAGAGTGAGTGAGTGAGTGAGTGGGTGAGTAGGTGAGTGGGTGGGTGAGTGTGTGAGTGTGTGGGTGAGTGAGTGAGTGGGTGAGTGGATGAGTGAGAATGTGAGTGGGTGAGTGTTTGAGTGGTGAGTGAGCAGGTGAGCGAGTGAGTGGGTGAGTAAGTGGGTGAGTGGGTGAGTAAGTGGGTGAGTGAGTGAGTGAGTGGGCGAGCGAGTGCGTGGGTGAGTGGGCGGATGAGTGAGTGGGCGGGTGAGTGGGCGGGTGAGTGAGTGAGTGAGTGGGTGAGTGAGTGAGTGAGTGGCTGTATGGGTGAGCGAGTGAGTGAGTGGGTGAGTGAGCGAGTGGGCGAGTGAGTGAGTAAGTGTGTGAGTGTGTGAGTGAGTGGGTGAGTGAGCGAGTGAGTGGGTGAGTGTGTGGGTGGGTGAGTGAGTGAGTAGCGGCATTGCGGTGGTGGCTGCTGTCGCTCGCTGCAATCTTTAAAGGGCGACTTGGTAGGAGATGGAGCGGTGGGAGATGGAGCGGTGGGAGTCGGAGTGACGTTGGATGGTGGACGAGGAGAGGTCGGGTTAGGGAGGTTGCCGATACATCCAGTAGTGGATATACCACGTGGTGGTCGTGGTGGTCGTGATGGTGGTGATGGTGGTGATGGTGGTGATGATGATGGTGGTGATGACGGTGATGGTGGTGATGGTGGTGATGGTGGTGATGGTCATGGTGGTGATGGTGGTGACGGTGGTGACGGTGGTGATGATCATGCACACACACACCCACCCACTCACCCATCCATCCACCCACTCACCCATCTGCCCATCCGCCCACCCACCCATCCACCCATCCACCCATCCACCCACTCACTCACCCACTCACCCACCCACTCACCCACTTTACAACGAGAACAACTGTGCTTGTGCCAGGCTAGGTGCACTTTGAAGCCATGGGAAGTGTCGAGAGCTCGCTGATAGGTCACATGACAGACCCAGCAGGTGCCATGGGTTGACTGCTGTGCCAGGCTAGGTGCAGGAGGAGGAGGTCACGTGACAGACCCAGCAGGTGCCATGGGTTGACTGCTGTGCCAGGCTAGGTGCAGGAGGAGGAGGTCACGTGACAGACCCAGCAGGTGCCATGGGTTGACTGCACCAACTCTGCTTACCTACTCACCATCCTAACATCACCACCACCATCACCACCACCATCATCACCACCATCATCACCACCACGACCACCAGTATCATCATCACCACCACGACCACCACCATGATCATCACCACCACCATCATCACCACCCTCTTAACATCACCACCATCATCACCACCACCACCATCATCATCACCACCACCACCACCATCACCACCACCATCACCACCACCACCATCATCACCACCATCATCACCACCCTCTTAACATCACCATCACCACCACCATCACCACCATCATCACCACCATCACCACCACTATCATCACCACCATCACCACCACCATCACCACCAAGGGGGCGTGGTGATGCCCGATTATGCAAATGAGATTATGACACTGATCGCTTTCGCCGCAAGAGATCAAAGTAATCTAACAACAATCAAAGCTCCCCCGGGTAGCCCCCACAGGGCTGTAGGGGCAAGTGCTGTTAATCGCCAGTAGCAGCAGCATCAGCACCTATACACACACACACCAGAGGTGTGGACTCGAGTCATGTGACTTGGACTCGAGTCAGACTCGAGTCATGAATTTGATGACTTGCGACTCGACTTGGACTTGCATAACAATGACTTTGCCCCACCTCTGACACACACACCACACACACCACACTACACACCACACTACACACACACCACACACACTACACTCACTACACACACCACATTACACACACACTACAACACACAAACCACACACACACCACAACACACACACCACACTACACACACACCACAACACACACACACCACACCCTACATTCACTACACACACACACCACACACACACCACACTACACACACACTACACACACTACACTCACTACACTCACTACACACACCACACTACACACACACCACAACACACCACACTCACCACACAACACACACACCACACTACACACACACCACACACACCACACACACCACACACACCACACACACCACACTACACACACACCACAACACACACACCACACACACACCACACCACATACACCACACACACACACTACACTCACTACACTACACACACCACACACACACCACACACACTACACACACCACACACACCACACTACACACACACCACAACACACACACCACACACACCACATACACCACACACACACACTACACTCACTACACTACACACACCACACACACTACACTCACTACACACAACACACACACACCACACACACACCACACCACACACACACCACACACACACCCTACACTCACTACACACACCACACTACACACACACCACAACACACACACCACACACACACCACACACACACACACCACACACACATACACCACACACACACCACACACACACACCACACACTCCACACCACACACACACTACACACACACTACACACACACAACACACACACCACACACACCACACCACCCACTCCACCCAAACCACACTACACACACCACACACACATACACCACACACACCACACACATACACCACACTCACACACCACACTACACACACAGCACACACACCACACACATACACCACACACACCACACACATACACCACACTTACACCACACCATACACACCACTCACACACCACACACACCACCCACTCCACCCAAACCACACACACACCACACACACACCCCACACACACCACAGCTCATGACGTCAACTAAATAGCAAATTGGTTCACTATGCACTGCTAACGACTCGTCAATTAAGGGTCAATTAAGTTTACCGTTGATGATGATGTTAATGATGTTAATGATAATGTTAATGTTGTTGATGATGTTAATGATGATGGTGATGATGTTGATGATGATGATGATGTTAATGATGATGTTAATGATGATGTTAATGATGATGATGATGTTAATGATGATGATGATGTTAATGATGATGTTGATGATGTTAATGATGATGTTGATGATGATGTTAATGATGATGTTAATGATGATGTTAATGTTTATGATTTTAATGTTGTTGATGATGATGATGTTAATGATGATGATGTTTATGATGTTAATGTTGATGTGGTTACTAACATAATCGGTATTCATTCCTTTGGGGGTTTCGTGGCCGGTTTCTGGGGTTTCTGTGCTGGCCGTGACGAGGAAATCCGTGGCGCTTTAATGTCGCGTGCACTGCAGTGGGAAAATGCTTCTACAGCACACAGATACACACACAGATACACACACACATACACACAGCTACACAGATACACACATAGACACACACACAGATACACACACACAGATACACACACATACACACAGATACACACACACAGATACACACACACACATACACACAGATACACACACACAGATACACACACACATACACACATATACACACACAGATACACACACAGATACACACACACACAGATACACACACACAGATACACACACATACACACAGATACACACATACACACACACAGATACACACACAGATACACACACACACATACACAGATACACACACAGATACACACACACACACAGACACACACACACATACACACACACAGATACACACACAGATACACACACACACACAGACACACACACTGACACACAGATACAGCTACACACACATACAGATGCACACATACACACACACAGATACACACATAGATACACACATACAGATACACACACACAGATACACATACACACACACAGATACACACACACACAGATACACACACACATACACACACAGATACACACACACATACACACATATACACACACACACTCTGACACACACACAGATACAGCTACACACACACACAGAAACATACACACATACACACACATACACACAGATACATACACACATACACACAGATACACATATACACACACACTGACACACACACACTGACACACACACTGACTGACACACACTGACACACTCACTGACACACACTGACACACACACACACTGACACACACACACGCAGTCACACACTGACACACACACGCAGTCACACACTGACACACACTGACACACACACTGACACACACACACTGACACACACACTGACACACACACACACTGACACACACTGACACACACACACACACTGACACACACACACACGCAGTCACACACAGACACACACACACACACACTGACACACACACACACGCAGTCACACACTGACACACACACACGCAGTCACACACTGACACACACGTAGTCACACACTGACACATACGCAGTCACACACTGACACACGCAGTCACACACTGACACACACTGACACACACACACTGACACTGTCTAAGCCATACGCCTGCAGTAGAGGCGAAGCACCTGGGGGTGACGGGCCGACTGGCGCAAGGCGTCTATAGCTACGTGTTTAGTACTCTCTGGGTCTCTCGCTCTGGTATCGTCAGTGAATTGCATTAAACAATCAAAACAAGCAGTGGGTGTGGGGTAAGTGAGTGGGGGGTGGGTGGGGGGGTGAGTGAGTGAGAGGGGGGGTGAGTGGGGGGGTGGGTGTGGGGTGAGTGAGTGGGGGGGTGGGTGGGGGGGTGTGAGTGAGTGAGAGGGGGGGTGAGTGGGGGGGGGTGGGTGGGGGGTGGTTGAGTGGGTGGGGGGGTGAGTGGGTGGGTGGGTGGGGGGGGGTGGGTGGGTGGGGGGGGTGAGTGGGTGGGGGGGGTGAGTGGGTGGGTGGGTGAGTGGGTGGGTGAGTGGGTGGGGGGGTGAGTGGGTGGGTGGGTGAGTGGAGGGGTGAGTGGGTGGGGAGGTTAGTGGGTGGGTGATTGGGTGAGTGAGTGGCACGGGCTAGAGAAGAGATGGAGTGATGTGGTACAGGAGGATGTGGAGCTGAGTGGAGTTGCCGATGACCGGTACCAGCGGTGTCAAGATCGGCCTCAGTGGAGGAGGCTCGTGAAGGACGCTACTGGGCAGTTGGAGGCAGTCGCCCTCCAACAACAACGGAGGGCGGAGGAGCGACGCTCACAACAACGAGCGGAGCGCCGGGTGGCTAAAGCGCAGCAAGTTGGCACAGTAGGGGGCACAGGTGGTGCATCAACCAGTCGTCTCGGTCATCTCAGTCAGTCGACCCGTGGCACCTGCTGGGTCTGCCCCGTGACCTGCCAGCGTGCGTTCGACACTTCACGTGGCCTCAGGGTGCACATGGCCTGGCACAAGCGTCGTGGTGACGTCACCGCCACTTAGTGGCGAATGGCGGTTGTTGTTGTGTACCTGTGTGTGTACCTGTTTGTGTACCTGTGTGTGTACCTGTGTGTGTACCTGTTTATATCGTAGTTTAGTGGTAATTAATTGAAGGGAGGAGGGGTTACAAGCCCCTCGCACCCGTCCAGAGCCCCCGTTTAGCCACTGTGGTGGTCACAGACGCCATGAGGGGCAAGGCCAATCGGAATTGGCCCTCCCCCCACAGCACTGCCCACGACAGAGTTGCCCGTCCGGCACCGCGAGGAGGTAGGGGGTTGTTTTGCCACACCATCAGCCTTACCATCAGCCCCACCAAAACTAAGCACCTGCCTGGGTATTTTGTACCATCGGACACTGCACCCCCACAACTCCCAATCGGTGATGGGGAAGTTGTGGAGAGAGTGGAGAGTTTCCCATACCTGGGCAGTGTGCTTATGACCGGCTCCAGTTAATCAGCAGAGGTCTCACTCCGAATCAGTCGAGCGGCAATATCTTTTCATCGGTTGCGTAACGCTGTGTGGAAGCTACCTGGTCTGTCGCTCCGCACGAAGCTTCCGGTCTTCTCGGCCACGGTCATTCCCTCCCTTCTCTACGCTTGCGAAACGTGGACCCCCCTAACGGAGCATCTTCGCCAGTTGGAAACATTTAGGCTGGCCTGCCTACGATTCATCCTAGGTTTAACCAGGCTGGATTGTGTGAGGAGCTCACAAATCCTTGAAAGATCTGGGCAAATTCCATCGGTGAGCTCCTCCGGCAGGCAAGGCTGCGTTGGCTGGGTCATGTAGCCCGCATGCCCAGCCACCGCATGCCTAAACAGCTTTTGTTCGGCCGGATCGAGGGGGCTAAACGGGCGCGGCACGGGCTAGAGAAGAGATGGAGTGATGTGGTACAGGAGGACGTGGAGCTGAGTGGACTTGCCGATGACTGGTATCAGCGGTGTCATGATCGGCCTCAGTGGAGGAGGCTCGTGAAGGACGCTACTGGGCAGTTGGAGGCAGTCGCCCTCCAACAACAACGGAGGGCGGAGGAGCGACGCTCACAACAACGAGCGGAGCGCCGGGTGGCTAAAGCACAGCAAGTTGCCACAGTAGGGGGCACAGGTGGTGCATCAGCCAGTCGTCTCAGTCAGTCGACCTGTGCCATCTGGGTCTGTCCTGTGACCTCCTGCCAGCGGGCGTTCGACACTTTACGTGGCCTCAAGGTGCACATAGCCTGGCACAAGCGTTGTGGTGACGTCACCGCCACTTACTGGCGAATGGCAGTTGTTGTTGTTCAGTCTGTGTATGTATGTGTGAGTCGATATGTGTGTGTAACGCTACGTGTGTGTGTCAGTCGAGTACTCACCACTAGTGTTCTATATTTTTATTGTAGAATCGACGATACAAGCGTTACAATGCCACTGTCGTACGCGTACATTTATATATTTTTAAAATTAACATTATTGTTGTTGTATAAACACATCCCAGTTCACCATCGCCAATCACTGCACACCTACACTACAGCCACACTCCTCTGACAGGGTGAATATATCCACTTTGGCTTCACACACAGAGCAGCACTTATTTTATCACCCCCTTAGAAATGCTGCGAGGATTCATCTTCTTGGTTCTTTCGGTAAAGTCACGTAGAAGGGAAGTAATAAAATAATTAAAATAAAATAATTCTCACGACGTTTCGGCCACAACGCAAGCAGCCGTCCTCAGGTGAAGAATGAAACACCACCAAGCTTGGAGCGTATATTGAAGCTTAGAGTCGCGGTATCTCTTCAGAAAGGTGAGAGACTCGATTAGCTGAGCCTTCTTATCACGGAGCTTGGAACATTATGTTTTATTTTTATTATTTTATTACTTCCCTTCTACGTGACTTTACCGAAAGAACCAAGAAGATGAATCCCTGCAGTCACGAAAGCTTTAAATCGGAAAATGGAATATATCCACTTTGGCTTCACACACAGAGCAGTACTTATTTTATCACCCCCTTAGAAATGCTGCGAGGATTGTTTACGCTCAGCCCCCCTTTGTGTTAGAGAGCCACGCAGCCCCTCGCCACCGACGGCCACCAGCCAGTCACGGGCGTGGCATTGCGCGTGACGGCGATGATGGTGGCGAGCGCTGTGCATCGTGGTGTCTGCCCTCGACGCTGTTCACGTTCACCGCTCTGAGAACGCACCACTCACATCCACAATCGTCACTGAGTCACCAACTTTACCCCACCCAACCAAAAGCCCAGCATGTAGAGGCTGAGCGAAGCTTTGGTGAAACGAGTGCAACGGCGCCATGGAATCGGCGCTGTAAAACGACAGCAGCCCCGCGTCCCAGTCCAGATGAACCCCGACTCTCCGCTGAGGCTCCGGCACGGACAGTGAGGTCTCTACCCCGCCATGATGCACTGAGAAGCTGTCGCCAAGTTTCTGTAGACACCAGGAGACGTCACTCACTCCCAGGCAGCACTCAGCACCACTCCCTCTCCGTGTGATCGTCCCGTACGCGACTCCAACCCGACACAATTCCGCGCTCCCCACGTCCACCTCCCAGTAGTGCTGACCCGATGAGAAGCTCTCAGAGCACAGGGCTTGTCCCCACACGTCAAAGCGGTGTGGGTGATGGGGGCGACCCTGGGAGACACCGCTCAGCGTCACCGTCCTGAGATCCGAGGAAATCTGGAGGCGGTTGTGGGCTGAGTTTGTGTCCAGAGTCGGTGAGCGTCCATCTGTGGTGAGGACAGCGATGATGCTCGCATAGCAGTCACGGCGACACGTGCACGTGGCGTGTACACACACACACGCACGCTGGTGTTGTGTTGTCTAATTCTAGATTTGAAGCGTTCGTGACTGCAAGGATTCATACGCTTAGTTCTTTTGGTAAAGTCACGTAGGTAAACAATTTAATTAAAATTAATAAAAATAAAATAATAAAAATCACGACGTTTCGGAGGCAACACAAGTCTCCATCAGGTGGGACCATCACAGCCAGATTTGCTGCATCAAGTGATGCAGCAAATCTGGCTTTGACGGTCCCACCTGATGACGGAGAGTTGTGTTGTCTGTTGTGTTGTTGTGGTCATGGGATACATTAGCACTTGTATCACAAATGCATACAATACTGGTTTTCGTTAGTATTATTGTGCACATACTAATATTCATCAGTATCTTTGGACACATACAAATATTAATCAGTATCTTTGGACACATGCTAATATTCGTTAGTATTAGTGTAGGCATGCCACAACGCAAGCAGACGGCTGCTTGCGTTGTGGCCGAAACGTCGTGAGAATTATTTTATTATGTTTTATTTTTATTATTTTATTATTTCCATTCTACGTGACTTTACCGAAAGAACCAAGAAGATGAATCCCTGCAGTCACGAAAGCTTTAAATCGAAATATTTAAGCTGTTAAACTAATTTCGTTTCACCAGGTCGAGCCCACTGTTCCATGTCACTCTCTTTCAGAGTCTTTCTCTGGTTCCTCGCGTTTTTCCATCCGCAAAAATATATTTGCATTAAGAGACTAGGCTCTAAGGAAAGCTGTCTCGGGTGTGGACCAATCAACTTCAAGGACAGTGCACACACATTATCAGAGTTATGTTTTTTTGTTTGCGCTTATGACTGCAGGTATTGTGGTCTATGCAAACATGACTCCTCGTAAAAAATGTGTCAGTTTTGTTGCCAGATAAATGGGTAAAAAAACAATTATCATATTTTTATTCTGGCAAATGAGGTACCAATGGTGTAAATGCTTCACCCCAAGCTCTCATACTCTGATGGTGCATTGTCTTTGAGTTGTGCGCCTTTTGGCGTCATCTGGTCCAACACCATGTGAGACTAGGCACTAAGGAAAGCTGTCTCGGGTGTGGACCAATCAACTTCAAGGACAGTGCATATATTATCAGAGTTGTGTTTTTTGTTTGCATTATGACTGCAGGTTTGTTTGCATTATGACTGCAGGTATTGTGGTCTATGCAAACATGACTCCTTGTAAAAAAAGGTGTCAGTTTTGTTGCCAGATAAAAGGGTAAAAAAACACTTATCAGGATTTGGTTGCTGTTATAAATATCCACGTGATAGTCCTCGTCGTTGATCTATCATTTGTGATAATCTGGTCGCTTGTTGAAAACAGCGACATGGTGGTTCAGTGAGTTCCTTAGCTGGTAAAATTAACTGAAAAGTTGATGAAGATGGGGAGCACAGAAGTGCAGTGCAACACAGCAAAACGCGCGGGTGCAAGACTGAGGAACAACTCACAGACGAGAGGCAGGAGTCTGCACATGGCACTTTCAAGGGAGCGGATCGTGGTGACGTCCAATGAAGTGGGAGGTGGGAGTGCAGATCCCTTTGGGATGTCTCTTCTGGGACAACCAGCAACAGCATCACACACAGCCTCGTTCAACCACAGCAGCAGAACAAATGGGATCCATCGCACATGCCGTGTCTCATACACAGCCTGCGTCTCACATTTAGGACATCTCTCACAGACAAATCGTGTGTCTAACACACACACACACAGCTCATGTGTCTAACACACACACACAGCCTCTGTCTAACACACACACATCTCCATGTGTCTAATACACACACACACAGCCTGTGTCTAACACACACACATCCCCATGTGTCTAACACACACACACACATCCCCATGTGTCTAACACACACACACACATCCCCATGTGTCTAACACACACACACAGCCTCTGTCTAACACACACACACATCCCCATGTGTCTAACACACACACACACACATCCCCATGTGTCTAACACACACACACACAGCCTCTGTCTAACACACACACACACATCCCCATGTGTCTAACACACACACACAGCCTCTGTCTAACACACACACACATCCCCATGTGTCTAACACACACACAGCCTGTGTCTAACACACACACATCCCCATGTGTCTAACACACACACACACAGCTCATGTGTCTAACACACACAGCCCCGTGTTGAGTGTTCAACCGTGAGACGTTAAGGCTCTGTACCTGCGCGTCTCCTCCAGGTGCCCCTATGGAAGAGAGAGAGAAACAGAGAGATCATGAATGACGTCTCTACCTTTCGATTTAAAGCTTTCGTGACTGCAGGAATTCATCTTCTTGGTTCTTTCGGTAAAGTCACGTAAACGTCGTGAGAATTATTTTATTATGTTTTATTTTTATTATTTTATTACTTCCCTTCTACGTGACTTTACCGAAAGAACCAAGAAGATGACGTCTCTACCCTTGCACCACGTGTCCCCCTGCCCGCTCCGTTGATCTTGACACACAAAATGGCGTCTCCACAGGGTCTCTCCCCACCTGCAGGAAGGCGAGCGAGTCCCTCTCGTGCTGCAGGGCGCTCAGGCGAGCGGCCGCCGCTTGGAGCTCGACGATCTCGCGCTTGTGACGAGCGATGTCCTCGTCGATCCGGGGCAGCAGCTCACGCTCCTTCAGGGCCACGTGACGTAGAGCCTCCCTCTCGTCCTCGTCCAGAGCCCTCCTTAGGCGGGCGAACTTGCCCACGATGCGACCTCTGATCACGGCCAACGATTCCTGCGGGGACCACGGTTGGCTCCCTGAGCCGTGAGCCACTCCGTGTGTGCGTGTGGGGGCTAAGAGATGTTGACTCCCTCGCCTGGTATACAGCTGGTCGGGCGGGGTTCGATCCTGACCCCCGACGCGTGCTCCATCTTTGGGGTTCTTGCGTTTGCTCTGTGGTTGTGTGGTGCCACAGCGACGGGGCCGCTCTGCCGAGCCAGGGAGCCGCCCGGCTTCCCCCACCGCACTTCCCCCCATCACCCCCCCCCACATAAGCACGCACCCGCACCCACGTAGGGCCTCGTGGTCGGGTCACCTACCCTGAGTTTTCACCCGAGGGCCCCCTCGGGTGTTTGTGTTTGTATGCGTTAGAAACGCATACAAACACAAACACGGGTCAGCAAGGCGGATAGCTGGGATCAGGGCCAAAAAAAGCAGCGTTGGCGGAGGGCGCCACGGGTTTGGGGCTCCTGGTTGGTCGGGAGAACAATGCGGTCGGGGGCGAAGGCGCCGAGCCATTGATGTAACCGAGGACAAGGAGAGCGACGGACCCGGGGCTACTGATTAGTCGAAAGATCAAAAGCCGGCGGGATCGCAAAAGGGCGAGAAATCCTAGGCTCAGGATTGGTCGAGAGACCAAGGCGGTCGGGACGGGGGCGCCTAGCCTTTGATGTGAATAGTATAAAAGAGGGAGGGCAGAGTAGGGGAGGGCCTCTTCTTCTGGAGTTTTGACACGGAGTCAGCGACGAAGGAGTCATCGGGCGAGCCGCTAGATTGTCTGCAGGACGATCTGAGCGCCGCAAGGCCACCAAGGACTACAGACGGTATCGTATTACGCGCCTTACAACACCTCAGAGCGGAGAGTAGGATCCGTGGGAGAAGGGTTAGTTCGGGGTAAGGACGAGAGGAAAGCAGTTTAACAGAGAGCGCAGCATAGAATAGGGCTGCACGCCACCAGAGTGTGGGTTAGAAGCGCCTTGCTGGCCCGCACACACACACGGGTGGCTCGGTTGGTTAACAAGCGCTAATAAACTCTCGAGCGTAGTAATAAAACCGTGTTGTTGGGTATTTTTGCACGTGGTATTAGCGTGCGCTGCATTCGCGGGTGTGTGGTCGTTGTATGCGTAAAGGCCGCGGTCTCTGTACGATTGTGCGGGTACGGAGGTGTGTCTGTTGACGCCCGGGGAGCGCACAGTTTATTTGTATAAACGCGCGGCCGCGCAAGAGGGGGGTTTTACGTGCTCTCGCTCGAGCGTGGGCGTCGCTCGCGTGTGTGCAAGCCGCGCACGGTAAAACCCGCAAGCCGCACACGGTGAACCCGCGAGCCGCGGCGCCGGAGCGCGATGTGATCGCACGGCTGGGGGGAGCGAGAGGAGGAGGAGGGAGAGCGCTTTTGTGTGTTTGCGTGCCTACGCAGCCGTGTGAGAGGAGAATTGTCCTTGTACGATACTTGTGTTGACGTACACGTGCGAGTGCGGGAGGGGACGAGTCGTTGTGTCGGCGTGTGCCCCGCTCGCGTGTGCGAAATCGCTGTGCGCATTGAAGCTGTTAGCTTTGTGCGATCGTGCGTGTGCTCGTTACTTGCGTAAGTGCGGCGCGGTGGTGGGCCCCTGACCCCCAACCCCGCGGCTCGAGCGCGTAATCGGCTGCGCATTGTTGTGCTGTTTATCTCGCGCGCACGGCGGCGGCAACTTGCGCTCCGCGGCCAACATCAGCGCAGGGGGAGCATGCACACACGATCCGCAGCACTCACGGGGGTACAGGATAGGGAGCAGATGGGGGACGAAAGTCCGGACCCCACCAGACAGCAAGGGGGTAATGATACGGAGGGGACGATGGAGACAGAGGCGAGCAGCCTCCACAGTTGTGTGGATTTTTCTCTGCGTTCCCTCGTTTTTTCACTCCATATTTATCGATTTCAACATTTCATAATCAACGTTGTTTTGGGTGTTAGATCGCGTTATTTATAAATGTGTCGTAACCCTCCACCACCCGACACGGCCAATCAGTAAAAAAGTGTCACGTTGACAAAAGACAAACAGTTCACTGCTTTAGCCCACCGGTGTGTTGAAGTGTGAAACCACAACATTTACAATTTTTGAGCACGACGTTTCGCTGGTAATTGCATCCAGCATCATCGGGCAATTCGCCAGAATGGTGAGGCTTTGCTCTGTCTCCCGTTCTTATATATTGTAAAATGGGATAGACAAAAACTGATGCCAGATTTGGAATCAGCACCCCAAAATTACCTTGTAACCGTCTGAATACCTTATGCCAGAAAAAGTGTGTTGACCAGTGAATTATAATAAAACAATATTCCCGAGTGGTGAATTATGCCCCAGTGACGAGGCGCCCATGGAACTGAGTCAGAGGTCGCAAACGGGTTTTGATTCCTTACCCTTACCCTTACCCGGCCGCACCAGGGTCGCAAACGGGTACCCGTACCCGGCCGTACCCGTACCCTACCCGGGTACGGGTAGGGTACGGGTATCGGGTACCTGATTGCGACCTCTGGGAGATGAAGCCACGTTGCAGGCGCGGGTGGGTTGATTCTAGGAACTTGAATTGTGAGAAGAGACAAGACGTTGGGAAATGAATGACAAACGGTGACTCACCAGTGACTCACGGCCTACCCGTACCCGGCCGCACCAGGGTCGCAAACGGGTACCCGTACCCAACTGAGTCGATCCATGCCAAGCGGGCACGAGCGGTGTCGCTCTTCTCTAGTTTCTCCCCTAGAGGGCGCTGGGGTCGTGGTTGTTGAGACTCGGGCACGCGGAGTCCGATGGGAGCCCTCTCGTGGATGCGACGAGATTTGGCGAGATAATAATAGGGTCTTTCCCCTTTTTTTTCTGGCAACAAAACTGAAACCTTTTTTTACGAGGATTCATATCTGCATTAACCACAATACCTGCAGTCAAATGCAAACAAAAAAATCACACTATGATAATATATAATGCATTGTCCTTGAAACTGATTGGTCCACACTAAGGGACGGCTTTCTTTGAGCCTCGACCCAATTGGTGCTCGACCAGAGGACGCCAAAAGGCGTACAGCTCAAAGACAACGCTGCACTATCAAAGTAATGAGAGCTCGGGGTGAGCATCTACATCATTGGACCTCCTTTGGTACTGGCAAAGGAGGTCCAATGATGTATTTGGCGAGATGTTAACTACCTCGCCTGGTGTACAGGGGGTCGTGGGTTCGATCACGACCCTGATTCCTGCTGTAAATTTGAAATCTGCATCTCTCTCCCTATGGGCCAATGGATGTTTCCATAGGACCATAGTAGTACGGAGTTAGAATGATAGCTTTAATCTAAGTTGTCTAGTGATTGTTGTTGTTGTTTGACTTGCATCCCACTGGGATTTTTGCACACAGCGTTGGTGTACGGTGCTTTTTCTGGAAGACTTTGCAGTTTTTTCCTGGATTTTTCTGTTTGCGCATAGTCACTTTAAGATGTTTTCTTGTTCATGTTTTTGTTTGTTGCGGTTGCACCCGATTCAAGAGCCGAATGGCTCACAGGGCTATACCGAATAAATGAAACTGAAAAACTGAAAAACTGATTTAGAATTGCCGTAATCCAGGTCGGGCTTTTCCACGCATCCAACTCGAATTTAGAGTCCAAGGCATTCGTCATCTGCTGTGAACAACCCTCAGAGCCCAAGGGCGTCTCTTGGTTCAAGCCAGAGTTTAGAGTGCACTATTTAGAGTATTTGGCTGCTATCAATTCCCACCTGATGAGCCATTTCATTGAGCTATGATTTGTGATGTTCAGCTTCCTTCTGCAAAAGAGCTACATGGTTCAGAGGGGCCTTGCCTTGTAAAATAATTCGTTTAGTCTTTGGGTCTCTATGGGTCTCTATGTATCTCTATGGGTTTCTGTGTATCTCTATGTATCTCTATGGGGTTCTGTGTATCTATATGGGTCTCTATAGGTCTCTATGGGTCTCTATGGGTCTCTATGTATCTATATGGGTTTCTGTGTATCTCTATGTATCTCTATGGGTTTCTGTGTATCTATATGGGTCTCTATGGTTCTCTATGGGTCTCTATGTATCTCTATGGGTCTCTATGTATCTGTATGGGTCTCTGTGTATCTGTATGGGTCTCTATGTATCTCTATGGGTCTCTATGTATCCCTATGGGTCTCTATATATCTGTATGGGTCTCTATGTATCTGTATGGGCCTGCGGCTATATATTTCCACGTGATGATGATGTCAGACACTTTGTTGAGCTGCTATGGTTTGCGACAGCCAGGGTCGCTTCTGAATAAATCTACACAGCTCAGTGGAGCCTTACCTGGTCAAATAAAAATAGTTGTAGTAGTAGGTTTTTACCCTTTCAACTGGTACAAAAACTGACACCTTTATACAAGGTATCATGTTTGCAATAACCACAACACAAGCAGTCAAAATGCAAACAAAAAGAAACAACTCTGATAATGATATGCACTGTCCTTGAAGTTGATTGGTCCACACCCGAGACAGTTTTTCTTAGAGCCTAGTCTCACATGGTGTTGGACCAGATGACGCCAAAAAGCGTTGAATCAATTTTGACCTTCACGACTTCATCTGGTCCAACACCAATGGAGACTAGGCTCTAAGAAAAGCTGTCTCGGGTGTGGACCAATCAACTTGAAGGACAGTGCATATCATTATCATCAGAGTTGTTTCTTTTTGTTTGCATTTTGACTGTGTGTGTTGTGGTTATTGCAAACATGATGCCTTGTATAAAGGTGTCCGTTTTTGTACCAGTTTAAAGGGTAAAAACCTACTACTATATTTTGCCACTGGTAAAGGAGGTCTCATAGTGTAAAAATAAAACCCGTAAAAACAAAGTTTTCACTATAAATCCTTTATATGCGTGGCGGCTAGAGTCCTCTCGTCCTCTGGCTTGAGATGGCTGCCACCTATGGGTCAGATGATTGCATGCCACCATTAAGCAATTGGTAATTAAATATAATATTTTTGTCCTAAAAAGTGTAAAATTTTGGAAAACATTTTTCACGAAAATTAATTGTCACGCACAACGAGTTTGTGTGGAAAATGTCAGCTCGATTGGATCACGGGAAGTGGGTTAAAAAACGACCAAAAGATTTGCACGGTCGTAAGCAAGCAAGCACGCAAGCACGCAAGCAAGTGAACTTAATATAAAGGATTTAAAAATTAACCCGTAAAAACAAAGTTTTTCACTCTAAATCCTTTATATGCGTGGCGGCTAGAGTCCTCTCGTCCTCTGGCTTGAAATGGCTGCCACCTATGGGTCAGATGAATGGCTGCCACCATTAAGCAATTGGTAATTAAATATAATATTTTTGTCCTAACAAGTGTAAAATTTTGGAAAATTTTTTTCACGAAAATGCATTGTCACGCACAACGAGTCTGTGTGGAAAATGTCCGCTCGATTGGATCACGGGAAGTGGGTTAAAAAACGACTCAAAGATTTGCACGGTCGTAAGCAAGCAAGCAAGCACGCACGCAAGCGCGCAAGCAAGTGAACTTAATATAAAGGATTTCAAAATAGTTGTAGTTTAAATCAACTCCGGTGACGCGATTATGGACGGCGTGAGGTGCAGCTGTGTGGTGTTCGTGCCTCTGCGTCCGTGCCGGTGCGCGACCTCCCATTTATCGCAACAGCTGCACCACAGATCCACCCCGACAATCCGTGGCACTCTCTACATTTGTTTTACAGGTAGGAACAATGTTCCACACTGCCCACCAGGGATTATTTGTCTGTCTGACTGTCTGTCGTGCATAAATAAATATATAATATAAACAGCTCTTTGATTGGTGGAGACCTACTGCCGGGTACGGAGAGGGGAGGGGCCTAAGGAAGGGGAGAGTCAGGAGAGGGGCCTAAGGGGGGAGGGGCCTAGGGGAGGGGGGGTAAGGGGAGGTGCCTAAGCAAGGAGGAGGGGCCGATAGTTAAGGGGGCTGGCTACCTGGCTGGCTGCTTGACTACCTAAAGTCAATTTATCTTTCATACAGGTAGGAACAACAGGTTCCACACTTGCCCACCAGGGATTATTTGTCTGTCTGTCGTGCACGAATGCGCTGTCCAACCAAGTTCCTACCTGCCCACTCCGAAGGAACGTGTTTGTTTGCTACAGGAGTGGAAGACGTAATGCTGAGTAAGCCGACCTCGTGGCAGACGCGCCAATGCGGTTATCGTAAATGTGCAATCCCCCTTGTAGTGAATGTTGAGTTCGAAAGTAAATGATATAGTTAAGAGGCATCACAGTTTCGATTTAAAGCTTTCGTGACTGCAGGGATTCATCTTCTTGGTTCTTTCGGTAAAGTCACGTAGAAGGGAAGTAATAAAATAATAAAAATAAAACATAATAAAATACAATTCTCCCGACGTTTCGGCCACAACGCAAGCAGCCGTCCTCAGGACAAGTATTTTATTAGGTTTTATTTTTATTATTTTATTACTTCCCTTATACGTGACTTTACCGAACGAACCAAGAAGAGGCATCAAAGTTATGAAGCTGCTGCACAAAAGTTCGCTTGAATAACATTTTGACCTTCACGACTTCCGTGCTGGGTGGAGGTCACGGGGGCCAAAGAGTGAGACCCGGACACGGTACCTGCGCCTCCTTGCGAGTGGCCTCCATCCGCTTCACGGACTCCTCCGCCATCTTCCTCTTCTCCTCCACCGCTCGCGTCTCCTCCCCTACGCGCGTCTGTCGTGAGAGACGAGACATCACCAGGGGGAGACTCCAGCCCCCTGAGCCACACCTCACACCGCCCTTCCCTCCACAACGACCCCTCCACATTTCCCATAAATATGCTAAATTCCTCTTGATATGTAAATTATTTTGTCAAGGCGCTCTTCCCCCTCCAACCCAGCTTAAATATACGCTGCCAAGCCTGGTGGTGCTCATTCAGATGCTGTCTCCCCGACAGACCTGTTCTTCACCTGAGGACGGCTGCTTGCGTTGTGGCCGAAACGTCGTGAGAATTGTATTTTATTATGCTTTATTTTCATTATTTTATTATTTCCCTTCTACGTGATGACTTTACCGAAAGAACCAAGAAGATGGACCCCTCCAAAGTGAAGGCCCTCATCGCCATGCTGCCTCTGTGCGGCGACTCAGGCGGTGGGCACGGGGAGTGGGCAAGCTGATGCCTCGTTGTAGCAGCAGCCAGTGGGATCCGTGTGACCACAGCTGTCTCGTTTAGAAGATAAATCTACTAGAATTGTTTCTCAGGTGGCTGTGATATCAGTCTCAAATTTCTGTCCACTTAATTACTTCATATGGCAATTATCTATCTCCTATCTTATCTTATCTTATATCTTATCTTATATCTATATAAAAGTCAAAAATTGTGTGTTTGTGTGTGGTCACGCGCTTGGCTCTCCAACGGTGGGGTTAACATACTCTGTTTTTTCGGTAAAGTCACGTAGGTAAAAAAATAAAATAAATGAAAACAACTAAATTAAATCACGACGTTTCGGAGGCAAAACAAGCTTCCGTCTTCAGGTGGAACCGTTACAGCCAAAGTTTGGCTGTAACGGTTCCACCTGAAGACAGAATGTGGGGTTAACGTACAAAAAATAGCCAGGCACCACACCGTAAGCCCCGCGGTCAGCAAGCGCTATTCCTTTTTCACATCCGTCAACTTAAAATTATTTTAATTAGCGACTCACTGCGATTTTGTGCGCTTCGCTTTTATTTTATTTATTTATGACGCATGCACGACTATACCAACTCTCGCGCCTTTGGTGGGGAGGATGGCCCATGCCAAGTCACACGCCTTCGGTGCGAGTGAGGGTCGCCTTACAAATCCTATAAAAATACACTAAATGCTAAGGTAAATTCTTCACTGTCTCATGTCCCCCCCACCACGATGCATGCAGTTACTACTACTATACAGGCGGTAGATGCTACCACTATAGGCCGTAGATATTGATGCAGAGTGGCCGGGGACATCGTGCCTGGGGGGGGCAGGGGTAGCAGCCCAGCCCCAGACTGCCAAGGTGCCACCTCGGCCGGCTGGACAATCTAGGCGAGGCCGGAGGCTCTGCAGGGGACTAGGCCTCACCACGCCACTCTGTCAGGTGAGTACTTTGTGCTATAAATACTGCTATAGAGTCAGCATGTACTACTGTAGTGATAGCAGCTACCACCATAGTCGGTATGCACTGCTGTAATCATAGCAGGTACCACCACAGTCAGTATGTACTGCTGTAATCATAGCAAGTACCACCACAGTCAGTACGCACTGCTGTTACATTTTTAAGAGTCGTTTTGAAATATTTTTATGACCCGGACAACGCCGGGTACTTCCTGCTAGTGTTTAATGAAACCCTAGGATTCAATACATTTTGAGGCACTTTCCTGAAATGCAACGGCAGAGTGAGATTCAAAAGGGAGAGCATGAACACACGATAGTTTTTTTTTGTTATCAGATGTGCAGCTGAGTGAGAGAATTGGTGAGATCGTGTTACGGTTTCTCGCTCTGAGGGCCTCACCTTCCGTGTCTCGTGCTCGTCCTTCAGCGTCAGAACCTTGTGCCCTGTGTGTTCACCTGCGATAGTGCAAGCTGAGCAGACCAGGCCGCTGTCTACTGTGCAGTAGAACTCCAGCTCCCTGCTGTGATTAGGGCATCTTCTCTTGTCCAATCTCGCACTGGGCTCCACCACAGCGTGGCCTCTCAACCTGGGATTCTCCAAGTGAGGCCTCAAGTGCGTTGCACAGAAGGACATCTCGCATTTCAGGCAGGTCTTCACTGCAGGAGTGTGGCCATCACTGCAGTTGTCACACACGACGGCCGCGACCATCCCAAATCCAACTCGGAGCTGCTCCGCCAGGTTGGCGAGGGCCACGTTCCTCCTCAGCTGGGGTCGCACAGGGAAGGTCGCTCGGCACTGCGGGCAGTTGAAGCTGCTCGCCGTCTCCCAGGCGGCCTCCAGGCACCGCAGGCAGAACGAGTGTCCGCAGCTCAGCGTGGAGGGGCAGACGAACGTGCCCAGGCAGATGGAGCAAAGCAGCTCACTGTCCACACTCTCACTGGGAGTCGCGCTCGCCATGACTCATGGGCTCTGCTGGGATCGCTCGCTGTGTGGCTCAGAGAGACGCTGGACCATGACCTCTCTCTCTTATATCGACGGTGAAAAAGGAAGTAAAAGACTTTAAATATTTTCATTGTCGTCACTGACATCACGAGACACAATGCCCGGAATGAACCCGTGCCCAAGGTGCACAAACATCAGCCTCAAGGTGAACTAGGCAAAAAAACTAAAATTCATAAAGTAATATAAAAATAAAATTTATAAAAGTTTCACCTGAAGACGGAAGCTTGTGTTGCCTCCGAAACGTCGTGATTTTTATTTTATTTTTAATTTACTTTTATAAATTTTAATATTTTTACCTACGTGACTTTACCGAAAAAACCTAAGAATATGAATCCTTGCAGTCACGAAAGCTTCAAATCTAGAGTGAACTAGGCTAATTATAGATTTGAAGCTTTCGTGACTGCAAGGATTCATACTCTTAGATTTTTCGGTAAAGTCACGTAGCAAGGCTGTGACGGTCCCACCTAATAACGGAGACTTGTGTTGCCTCCGAAACGTCGTGATTTTAATTATTTTATTTTAATTTCATTTTTTTACCTACGTGACTTTACCGAAAAAGCTAAGAGTATGAACTAGGCTACTCTACTCACCCTGACATGAACAAAATGCATCAAAGTAATCTAATATTTTAACAAATATATACATTTAATAAAATGAGTGTTAATATAAATCGGTGAGGCTCAGCTGCGGTGGCTCATTCATGAGATGAGTATCGAGAGATAAACTCGTCCTTGCAGAGCTCAGCGCACAAGTTGGTGTCTATGTTAAGACAGAGCAATGGATTTGGGTGCCACCGACCGTGGCTGTGAGATGTTATCTCGCTCGACTTACGGCTACTTTGTATTTAAAGTTTGCGTCTTTCTCTCCCCTTGGGTCGTGGGAATTTGTATCTGGGTCCTCCAGTTTACCCTCCACATTTAGAATCAACATCGCGCATTTAGAGTATTTGGCTGCAATCAATTTCCACACGAGCCATTTTATTGCGCTCTCATTTGTAATGGGCTGGTTGCTTCTGACAAAAGCCACATAGCACAGTGAGCCTTACCTGGTAATATTCAAAAAAGTTTGTGTCGTTGTAGATATCTCATGATGTCATGTAATTCCATCTCAGTGTAATTAACCCAACGTGACAAGTTGCTTGAATGTCATTGTGGCATCTGAGAAATAATGTCAGTAGCCTTCCGTGACCCATCCTGGAATCTTGAGCCTCTTGCCAGCAGTTTGAATCTATCACCAACTCCACCTCCCTCCATCACCTACTGATGGCGATGTCACCGTCTCTCATTCTCACTTTGTCCGAGAATGGCGATCCCCTTGCCAACCAATCCCAGCCGGACCCACTTCTTATCTTCACGTTGTTTCATATTCGCATGTACAGCTGTTGTCTACGTGTCCTCCATGCGATGCACAGGCATCTTTGGGCAGCTAAACCAAACCTGATGGCTGCTACTCAATGTTATTCAGAAGAACCAGAAAGTTAAGCTAAACAGTTATTTTTCAAGGGGGTTTCGGCCGGCAGACATCATCAACGCATTCCAAAATTACATAAATACAAAGATACCCGTATATAGACATAACAGACTGTTGGGGCAAGTGCTGTTAGCGAGCACCTATTAAGGCCGGTACGCCAAACGAGGGGGTGCGTGGCCAGCACCACGCCCGGCCGCATTTGTCTCTCTATTGGCGATGTTTTTACGCACCACACCTGGCAACCATTTGAGGCTGAGTCGACCTAGTGGAGGCCCAGGACCGGTTCAGATAATCGTCACTGGTGTTGGCCGTGAGCGGGAATCGAACCCGTGTCACCGGGTTCATAGCGCAGCACGCTAACCGCTAGACTACCGCTCCCAACACCACAATTACACACCCAGTCACTCACACACTCACTCGCCCAAGCACTCACCCACGAATGCACCCACTCACTCATCCACTCCACCACTCACCTACTCTCGCACACACTTCAGAATCAGAAGTTTACTTCCCTGACGAGAGCCCACTGCGCTACGAGCCGGCCGGCAGATGTGTCGTCGTTGGCTTGGCCCTCCCCAACTCTCTGCCCACCACGAGAGACCCGGGCAACCAAAATAACAAGAAGATGCATTTTTTTCTTTATCGAATTCGATATTTTTTTTAAAAACTCAACATTTAAAGAGCTGCCACAATGAATTTAAATATGAGAGGTGTATATATATTCTTGTTTTTATTTTTTTATTTTTTTATTTTTATTATTATTTCCCTTCTACGTGATGACTTTACCGAAAGAACCAAGAAGATGAATCCATGCAGTCACGAAAGCTTTAAATAGAAAAGTAGGATAAAGTTCGATTGGCCCACGTTTTGGAGCAGCGAGGTGGCCTTGTAGCAGTGCTTGCCACTTCGTTTCTGCGGTTCCACGACTGCAGGTGCTGCCACCGCCACTGCTCTGTCTACTGCACAGTCGACGTTCACCATCCTCGGACGAGTGTCACTTTACAAATTCCAAAAATGACACCGCAAATTTATACTATTTTTTATTTACTAAGTAAATTCCATCTCAGATGCCACGATGACATTAAAGCAAGTTGGTACATTGGGGGAATTACCCGGACATGGAATTACAAGACATCATGAGATATCTACAACGACACAAACTCTTTAGAATTTTACCAGGTAAGGCTCACTGTGCTGTGTGGCTTTTTTTCAGAAGCAACCTGGCTACCACCATGGCGAGATGTTATCTCAATTGTGCAGCTGCAATCATAGCCTGCTGCTGTCAGATTCCTGCACCAGTTTAAGCTTGCAGATGAGACTCATTCTGGTCTCTCCAGTTCTCGACAGGTTAAAATTTGATTGCCTATTCATGTACCCACCTATATTCTTAGTTTTTTTTCGGTAAAGTCACGTAGGTATTACTGAAAGTAATAATATAAATAAAATAAAATAATAAAATAATTTAACATTTTCTTTTATTTCTATAATATAAATAAAATAAAATAATAAAATAATTTCACATGTTATTTTATTTCTATAATATAAATAAAATAAAATAATAAAATAATTTTTTATTTTATTTTATTTCTATTACTACTTTTGGTAATTTTATTTTTTACCTACGTGACTTTACCGAAAAAACCTAAGAGTATGAATCCTTGCAGTCACGAAAGCTTCAAATCTAGAATGTACCCACCTATTGGCGATCAGAAATAAATCAAGGGGGTTACCGAGGCAGAGTTGATGAGGGAGGTTCTAACATCATCCACACCTAGTTTACACAACAAAGGCTCATTCCTAACAGCGTGCTTCAGCCGCACCGAACCTCACAAAAATAATATTCAGGGCCTACCTTGGCTCCTCCCACCCTCAACCAATATATATACAAGGACTGTTTCTTGGAATTTCTCTCACTTGATACAGCTATCGTGCTGTGACGGTTCCACCTGAATACGGAAGCTTGTGTTGCCTCCGAAACGTCGTGATTTTTATTTTATTTAAAAAAATTTACCTACTTGACTTTACCGAAAAAAACCTAATAATATGAGGTTCTAACAATATATTAGGCAGGTGACAGGTGAAGTTGCCTGAATAGTTCCAGATATTATGGGTATAGAGGCTACGAGAAGCCACCAATATCGACTGACGTAGACACCCACACGTGCAGAGACCCATAGAACAGAACGAGTCTCCAAGACCCACTCAGAGGAACCCGTAGACTTGTAGAGACCCTTTAAACTGGTACAAACTGACACCTTTATACAAGGCATCATGTTTGCAATAACCGCAACACAAGCAGTCAAAATATATCATTATCATCATCAGACATTGTTTCTTTTTGTTTGCATTTTGACTGCTTGTGTTGCGGTTATTGCAAACATGATGCCTTGTATAAAGGTGTCAGTTTGTACCAGTTTAAAGGGTAAAAACCTATTACTATATTTTGCCACTGGTAAAGGAAGTCTCAGTGTAAATGCTTACCCCGAGCTCTCAATACTCTGATGGTGCATTGTCTTTGAGTTGTACGCCTTTTGGCGTCATCTGGTCCAACACCAATGGAGACTAGGCTCTAAGGAAAGCTGTCTCGGGTGTGGACCAATCAACTTCAACGACAGTGCATATCATTACCATTATCAGAGTTGTTTATTTTTGTTTGCATTTTGACTGCTTGTGTTGCGGTTATTGCAAACATGATGCCTTGTATTAAGGTGTCAGTTTGTACCAGTTTAAAGGGTAAAAACCTACTACTATATTTTGCCACTGGTAAAGGAGGTCTCATAGTGTAAATGCTTACCCCGAGCTCTCAATGCTCTGATAGTAAAATAATAAAAATAAAACATAATAAAACAATTCTCACGACGTTTCGGCTACAACGCAAGCAGCCGTCTTCAGGTGAAGAATGAGACACTGCCAAGCTAGGAGCTTATATATAAGCTGAGTTGAAGGTGGAAGAAGAAGAGAGCCTTAACAAAAGAATGTGCATATCAAGAGGAATTTAGCATATTCATGGGAAATGCGTAGGAGGTGGGCGGGGGGGTTTCAAAGTCATATTATGCCCATGCATTATGCAGGATCAGCAGCACCAAAGGGAGGGGTGGTAGCATTAACAAAGGGAGGGCATGGTAATAGTATGTAGAAGCAATGAAACATGTGAATGGGAAAACGGTGGCAGGAGATCCGCAGCGGAGCAAATAATGCATTCCCTGTGGAGAACACAAGATACACAGTTAATGCCAGTGAGTGGACTGCGGTCTGAAAGTCACCATAAACGTGAACAACAATCAGTTAAGATCCGAAGTGGTTTATTACGTCCTTCCAATGATTGCTGAGCCAGAAACCATCTTCTCGGTTGAAATTGTCTTTGTGCTTGTATATGTGGATCGCCTCATGAACGAATCTCCATTGGTAGCCAGATGGCTTGCAGAGAACCTCTGTCTTGGAGAAGTCAATGTCATGAGAACCCACTGAATTGTAACAGACAGAGGTTCTCTGCAAGCCATCTGGCTACCATGAGAGATTCGTTCATGAGGCGATCCACATATACAAACACAGAGACAATTTCAACCGAGAAGGTGGATTCTGGCTCAGCAATCATTGGAAGGACGTAATAAACCACTTCGGATCTTAACTGATTGTTGTTCACGTTTATGGTGACTTTCAGACCGCAGTCCACTCACTGGCATTAACTGTGTATCTTGTGTTCTCCACAGGGAATGCATTATTTGCTCCGCTGCGGATCTCCTGCCACCGTTTTCCCATTCACATGTTTCATTGCTTCTACATACTATTAACATGCCCTCCCTTTGTTAATGCTACCCCCCCCTCCCTTTGGTGCTGCTGATTCTGCATAATGCATGGGCATAATATGACTTTGAAACCCCCCCGCCCACCTCCTACGCATTTCCCATGAATATGCTAAATTCCTCTTGATATGCACATTCTTTTGTTAAGGCTCTCTTCTTCTTCCACCTCCAACTCAGCTTATATATAAGCTCCTAGCTTGGCAGTGTCTCATTCTTCACCTGAAGACGGCTGCTTGCGTTGTAGCCGAAACGTCGTGAGAATTGTTTTATTATGCTTTATTTTTATTATTTTATTACTTCCCTTCTACGTGACTTTACCGAAAGAACCAAGAAGATGAATCCCTGCAGTCACGAAAGCTTTAAATCGAGACAGTGCATATCATTACCATTATCAGAGTTGTTTATTTTTGTTTGCATTTTGATTGCTTGTGTTGCGGTTATTGCAAACATGATGCATCGTATAAAGGTGTCAGTTTGTACCAGTTTAAAGGGTAAAAACCTACTACTATATTTTGCCACTGGTAAAGGAGGTCTCATAATGTAAATGCTTACCCCGAGCTCTCAATACTCTGATAGTGCGCTTTCTTTGAGTTGTACGCCTTTTGGCGTCATCTGGCCCAACACCAATGGAGACTAGGCTCTAAGGAAAGCTGTCTCGGGTGTGGACCAATCAACTTCAAGGATAGTGCATATCATTACCATTATCAGAGTAGTTTATTTTTGTTTGCATTTTGATTGCTTGTGTTGCGGTTATTGCAAACATGATGCCTTGTATAAAGGTATCAGTTTGTACCAGTTTAAAGGCTAAAAACCTATTACTATATTTTGCCACTGGTAAAGGAGGTCATAGTGATTGTAGAGACCCATTAACGAACACTGCAATGGAGCAGCAGCGCATGCTGGGAGCAATGAGTTATTGGAGTGGAATGAACAGGCTCAAGGCAAGGGTGGTTGGCTTCACTCGGACAGTTCGCTGTGTTGCTCAGAGAGACGCTTGACCATGACCTTTCTCTTATAGCGACGATAAAGAAGGAAGTTAAAATACTTTTAAAAAATGCATTGTCGTTATTGACATTATGAGGCACTGCCTGGAATGTGAACCTGCATCATATGTGCACAAACACAATGCACACGGCTACTGTACACACATGTTGGGATTTTACTTTAATTAACGTAATATATCAAAGGAAAGTACTCTTTAAAAAAGAACGACATGAAAAGAAAAAAAAACACTTCTAGAAATGCGTTTTTTATTGTTGATATTCACAGAAATCAAAGAGGCTCAGCTGCGAACGCTCAATCGTGAGATGAGTATCGAGAGATAGACTCATCCTTCCACACCTGAGTTCACAAGTCGGTGTCGATGGTAAGACAGAGCAATGGATTGGGTGCCACAGTGGGGAGATGTTATCTCCCTCGCCTGGTGTAAAGCAGGACCTGGGTTCTATCTGACGCTTGCTGTATATTTGGAGTTTGCGTCTCTCTCGGCTTGGTCGCGTGGATTTTTCTCCGGATCCTCCGGTTTTTCCCTTCACATTTGGAATCAACATCACGTGTTTAAGAGTACATATTCTTAGGCTTTTTAGGTAAAGTCACGTAGGTAAAAAATTAAAATTAATAAAAGTAAAATAAAATACAAATAAAAATCACGACGTTTCGGAGGCAACACAAGCTTCCGTCTTCAAATCTAGAATGTTTAAGAGTACTTGGCGACAATACATTTCCACGTGATAAGCCACTTCATTGTGCTACAATTTGTGCCAGGTTGCTTCTGCAAAAGAGCTACATAGCTGAGTGAGTTTTACCTGGTCAAATAAAAGTAGTTGGTGTAGTTGTAGATATCTCATGATGTTCTGTAACTCCATCTCAGTGTAATTACCCCCAACGTGACGGGTTACTTGAATGTTATTGTGGCATCCGATATGGAATTTGCCTCTAGACTCCTGTGACCCATCCTGGAATTTCGATTTAAAGCTTTCGTGACTGCAGGGATTCATCTTCTTGGTTCTTTCGGTAAAGTCATCACGTAGAAGGGAAATAATAAAATAATAATAAAAAAAACATTATAAAATACAATTCTCACGACGTTTCGGCCACAACTCAAGCAGCCGTCCTCAGGTGAAGAACAGGTCTGTCGGAAAGACAGCGTCTGAATGAGCATTTTCCTTGCAGCGTGAATCTCTCACCAACTCTACCTGCCTCCGTCACCCACTGCTGGGGATGTCACCGTCTCTCAACTTTACCGAGACTGGCGATCCCCGTGCCACTCAATCACAGCCCCACCCACTGCTTATTTCACCTGCGTTGTTGTTTCACATTCACACGCACGGTTATTGAACGCGCATAACGTCACCACGCCGCTTGGTGGCGTCACCACGCCGCTTGGTGGCGTCACCACGCCGCTTGGTGGCGTCACCACGCCGCTTGGTGGCGTCACCACGCCGCTTGGTGGCGTCACCACGCCGCTTGGTGGCGTCACCACGCCGCTTGGTGGCGTCACCACGCCGCTTGGTGACGTCACCATTGCTATCCATTTCCCCCACTCACATTAACCCATTTGTGCTGTCATTGTAACGCCATTAATGAGTGAATGGAGTCTTGGTCTCTTCGTCTGGCAGTGCGGCCGCTCTGTGCTAGATAACGGCCCACGGAAGTGGACTTCACAGAGGCACCTCTGAGACACCTTCAACAAAGTGGAGACCTCTGGTCCACCGGCACAGTAGACGCAGCAGTTTTGCCATCCACTCTCCATGGGAGAAGAATGTTCGTTGCACAAAAGCCAACTGGTGTTGGGTTTTTTTAACTTCACAGAAATGGAATTTAGTCAAGTTAAGTGCCGAAATTCAATGTGACGGGTATTTTCTGTGCAGTCATTCGTGACTGTACTGTAGATTTAGCTTCAGATTTACAAACTATTGTTATATTAGAGTATGAAATGGCATCGCGAACACTAAACTCATACAGATGGTAAACATTATTTAACAAAAAAATAGTTCAATCACGTGAATAAGTATTATTGTACTCACGAGTGCATTCTCCTGCTCCTACAAGGCGGCGGTGGGAGGCGAGGCTGGAGGAGCTGACCACTGCCTCCCAGTCCCAGATCTTAGCGATGCCCTCAGTCAACATTTCTGTGATGAGGATTATTTTACTGGTAGGAACCTTCTGGTTACACCAGCCCACAGGGGATTATTGTGTCCGTCCGTTGTGCATCCAAAAATGGGAGGGGTGGGGCTGGGTGGAGAGGGGAGGGTGGGGAGGGGCTGGGTGGAGGGTGGGAGGGGTGGGGCTGGGTGGGGAGGGGCTGGGTGGGGAGAGTGGGGCTGGGTGGGAGGGGTGGGGCTGGGTGGGGAGGGGCTGGGTGGGGAGGGAGGGGCTGGGTGGAGAGGAGAGGTGGGTGGGGAGGGGCTGGGTGGGAAGGGTGGGGAGGGGCTGGGTGGGGAGAGTGGGGCTGGGAGGGGAGGGGCTGGGTGGGGAGGGTGGGGCTGGGTGGTTGGTGGGAGGGGTGGGGCTGGGTGGGGAGGGGCTGGTCACCCCGTGGTGCCCTTATAAAACTCAACGTTTAACCTACTCACGCCGGCTTGTGCCCGCCCTCACAGTTGGCCATATTTGCGGAATACACCACGCCGCCGTTGACCCTGGTGGCCATTGACCGAGCAACCCAACGTGCCTACCAGCTCCCTCCGCAGGAATGTGTTAGGTGGAGCCTGAGAATCGATCATGGTCTTGTGACTAACCTGGCTAAACGCACCCTGATAACATTGAGAGAAAAACATATAAATGATCGATAAAAAAAATGGGGTTTGATGTAACAAGGTAATTGTACATTTACGTGCTTAATTTGTTTCTTTATTTACCTTTAAAAAAATCCTGCCCATGTCTCGCACCCTCAGGGGATGCGCGCACCCGAGGTTAAGAACCACTGTAATAACGGGTCGTGGTGACTGCTTTTCTATATTGTTACTTTTATTCTTCAGAGTCTGGTGCCGTCTGTGTCGCGACTTTTTTTCTGGCCTGGACTTTTTTGCAGCTGTTTTAGACTTATTTCAGGGTGCTAATTCCAAATCTGGTCTCAGATTTGCTCTATCACATCTCATTTTATGCTATCGGCATACCCCATTTTCATTGATTTTACCTGATTCCAAAGAACACAGGATGAGATGTTACTATCCTTTGTGCAAGCACTTCCAAGAGTTCATGAACAGTGAGCCTGGTGAAATTTGGATTGCAAGTTGTTGCGAGTCAGTGACTACTTTATTGTTAAAATATGGTGCTGTATTTTTAGGATAGTGTGTTCATAATATCATTTTATGTAGATATCCACATTTATTTAATATTTTTCTTCTGCAGTTTTTATTTAAATGCAATGTTTGATATCTCAAAAACCTGATGTGATAGAAAAAAAAACTGATGCCAGATTTGGAATCAGCACCCCAAAATTACCTTAAAACCGTTTGAATACCTTATGCCAGAAAAAATATGTTGGCCAGTGTATTTGACGCCATAGCTCTTAATGAGGCGGCCAATAGGAGATGAGTAGGCCGTGAACAGCACAAGGCCGAGGTCAGAATCGTGAGAGCCTCTCCATGGGAGCTCGGTTTCCGCAGACAAAGACTCCCCGCTTTGACCGAGAAACTCCGGCAGCCTGAGCAGTCGGACGTCATCTACCGTGGGGCTGGACCGCTGATAATGAAGTGACATTCCGGGAGGCCAATGAAGGGAGGAGAGTGGCTAACAGTGTCCATGGTCTTCTTTGTTCTTTCGGTAAAGTCACGTGGAAGGGAAGTAATAAAATAATAAAAATAAAACATAATAAAATAATTCTCACGACGTTTCGGCCACAATGCAAGCAGCCGTCCTCAGGTGAAAACCAGGTCTGTCGAGGCGACAGCGTCTGAATGAAACAGCACCATGCTTGGAGCTTATATTTAAGCTGGGTTGGAAGGGGGGGAAAGGGCGCCTTATTATGTTTTATTTTTATTATTTTATTACTTCCCTTCTACGTGACTTTACCGAAAGAACAAAGAAGACGAATCCCTGCAGTCACGAAAGCTTTAAATCGAAACATATTGTATTCATCGCGAGAAATCAATTTTCGTTCATTTTAACGTTCAAGTGGTCACATCCGCTCGTTATCCAAGTGGATTGTCTTCGGTTTGGCTGCGCGTTGAAGAACGCACAGTAGAAGTAACTTTTGTATTTCGTAATGAACGCCTGTAAATGGCCACTTTAGCACCTGGAGAATGCTTGAGAGACGTGATGGTCAACACGCAGCCCAACCCAGACAACCACACGTGGAGTATTTGATGGGGCTTAGTACACCTCATTCACACAGTAGACGATAACAAAAAACATCTGGAAATTCAGGGACATCTGAAAAATGTCAGGCAGACTTCAAAGAATATCAGCAAAGATGCATGCTGAACTTACTATATCTGTGTTTTTAGGCAGTCTAGATTACTTTTGAGACGATAGACCGTACCCTTTTTGTCCCCAAAAAGCCTGAAACATGTTACGTGAATCGGTTGCTTTTGTTAAAAGTGCACAATGGAATGATAACTCGTACTTCAACTATTCGCATTGTCGCTGTTCAAGAGATAAGGCGCTCATGTTTGGAATGCTGCTGAGCGTTGAGCCAGTGTTTGCCTAATCATTCCACTTCTAGTTAGTCTCAACGCAAAACAAACTTCTTATTTAACTTATAGATGTAGATGTTTTATTTAGTGGCACTGCGTTGGCAGTTGTCCAGAAGCAAAGAAAACAAACTCGCAACACATTCGTCAACAATTGCCAGATGATAGAAAATGCGTAACTGGTGATGTTTCAGGCAATGGCGCTTCTTGACAGCATATACATGATGGGTATAAGAAAATGGCAATTGCTATAAACGTCGCGTATTTTGTGTATAGACGCATTTCTTTATATGGCAGTGTTATTGATGTGTTGAGATGTTTTAAAAAACGATAAAGATTTTAATTCGTAAAGCACGGCGCATTGGCAGTAGAACACGCGCACAGACTGAAGAGGCTTCACCACCATCTTGATTAGCATCACTCGGTGGAGCCCACCTGTGTGGAAGCCTTTTGAGGGGGGGGTGGGGTTGGATCACAAATTATTGTGAAACTCAAAAATAGCGGAGGGTGCAAAGTAGCCAGATGTCGTGATTTTTATTTTATTTTACTTTTATAATTTTTTTTAACCTACGTGACTTTACCGAAAAACCTAAGAATATGAATCCTTGCAGTCACGAAAGCTTCAAATCTAGAATTAGCCAGATGTTGTACATGAAGCGGGTTCATTAAACCTTCTGTGTGGCCCTCTATGTGCCTTGCCTCTGTCAATCAGTTACTTTTCGGTTGTTACAGTGAAGGAAAAAAGTATTTGATCCCCTGCTGATTTTGTACAAAATCCATCCTGAGATGTGTGCAAACCTGGTGACAAACTACAAGAAACGTCTGACCTCTGTGATTTCCAACAAGGGTTTTGCCACCAAGTACTAAGTCATGTTTTGCAGAGGGGTCAAATACTTATTTCCCTCATTAAAATGCAAATCAATTTATAACATTTTTGACATGCGTTTTTCTGGATTTTGTTGTTGTTATTCTGTCTTTCACTGTTCAAATAAACCTACCATTAAAATTATAGACTGATCATTTCTTTGTCAGTGGGCAAACGTACAAAATCAGCAGGGGATCAAATACTGTTTCCCTCACTGTAGGTTGGACACCGTTGTAAATTTATGACGGAAGAGCACAACAATCCAATGTTTTACTGCAATTTGTACCTCTGTATAAAGATCCCACGTCTACCACCAACCCGTACTGGCTGGCGTGAAGTATTGGCAAACAACCCCCAGGATCCGCACGGCCTGTGGATATTATAAATTATTTATTCTGAATTACTGCGTACGTTGTAATGGGTGGCTCGTAGATTAATAGCTCCGTCCATAGCAAAAATATCCAAATTTACCCATCTCTTTCAACAACTTACCCCTTTTTACTCCACCAGCGAAAGCCTTCATTATTTATCATTCATAAACTTACTCTTTGGTTCTTTCGGTAAAGTCACGTAGGTGTAATGAGTGGTCTCCGACACGGTAAGTAACTGTGAGTGTACACCATTGGAACCAATCAACTTCAAGGACAGTGCACATTATCAGAGTTGTGTTTTTCGTTTGCATTATGACTGCAGGCATTGTGGACTATGCAAACATGTCTCCTTGTAAAAAGGTGTCAGTTTTGTTGCCAGATAGAAGGGTAAAAAAACAATTATAACTGTGAGTTGTTCATTCAATAAAAGCTCGGTACAGCCACGTGTCTCTGTCTCTTCCTCTTTGCGGCCGTCCACTCGTGTGGCTACGCTGCCCAGTGCCACGTGGCGCCCACCCGCTCTCCAACGCACTGCTGGCTGACGGTGCACTAGGGAGCGGCTGATGGTGCTGGAGGACGAGCCGCCACGTGGTGGATGGAGATGGCGGGGCAGCAGTGGCATGGCTCCTCTTCAGTTCTTCAGCACCAACCCTTTGCGTTGCTCGGGGTCCCGCTTATATCCCCCTATCCGGGACTAAGCCCTGCCTCTGGCCACACCCCTCCTGGAATCTTCCCGAACATTCCAGAGGCTACCCTGGTGGAACTGTCTCTCACCTTTCACCTAGATGTAAACCCCACTATGGATAAGCATGGACTGTAGAATTAATATATATGCCCCCTGATAATCCAGGCAATGGCGCTCTCATTACATCACCCCCCTTGTGTAAAAAAATGTAGCCGTCCTGGCTAAGGAAGGGCAACACAACAGAGCGCCATCAGCCCCGTGACCCAAACACAACTGGAAAGAGAAATATAACGGAATGTTGGACCCCCCCCAACGCAACACACCACAGCGGACAGAACACGCAACCCGAATCCAAGAACGGCTTTAAAAAATCGCGACGATTTAGAGCGTGTCCGCATAGCCGGTCCATCCGCTAATGGTGAAACAGGAAGATCGGCTGGTGAAGGTAGTGGCCCCCGCAGATGGGCACGGGGAATTGGCGATGTCCTCTGGACCCACCGTCACCTTCAGGGGCGCTGTGGATGGCAAAGGAACAGGCTGCGGAAGATCACCCCTAACAGGGGTGACAGGTCTGTTGGCCACGTCAGGCACCGGGATTCCGGGATTTGGAGATGACGATGGCGGCACAGGAGCAACAAACGGTTTCAACCGCGATGGGTGGACAAACCAGCGTTGGCGACCGTGACGAACACGAACACACTGAGGCCGCAAAACCTCCACAATCGTCACAGGGCCCTGCCATGGCTTGTGAAGTTTAGCAGAGGTGCCCATAGGCACCTGTGGGCAATGAAGCCACGCTTCATCTCCAACCTACCATGGCATGTCCATTTCGACCGCCGTGCACAATGCTCATTCCGAGCTTGAGTCTTGGAGGTATTCACCCTGGCAGCCTCATGCGCCTCCAAGACCCGCCGAAGGGATTGTTGAATGTAATCGGGAAGAGTCGATTTAAGAGGTCCAACTGGGGAGCCCAATTGGACATCCACTAGCGGCGTGCTTTCCCTTCCATACACAAGGAAAAATGGGGAATATCCCATAGAAGCGTGAGGCGCCATCCAGTAGGCACAGAGGACGCTGGGTATCTGGAGATCCCAGTCGGCCTGTCGCTCATTGACTGTCTGGCACAATATAGCGGACAAGGTACGATTTAACCGCTCCACCATACCATCAGTCTGAGGGTGGTAGGGGGACGTAAAAATCTTCCTGGTCCCCAAAGCAGCACACACCTCCCACAACAGTTTAGATGAAAAATTTCAACCCTGATCGGTGAGCAACTTTTCTGGCGCCCCCTTATCCATGATATAGCCGTTCACAAAGGCATCAAGAATGGATACAGCAGATTGATAGGGCAGGGGCCACGCCACAGGCCAACGGGAGAAATATTCAACCCCGACGAGGAGATATTTATTCCCACGAGGCGTGGCAGGGAACGGTCCTAACACATCCAACGCGACCAATTCATTGACACGCGTGACGGAAATTGATTGCAAGGGCGGAACATAACGCTGCCGGGGTGACTTGTGTTGTGCACACTCGGTGCACGACCGAAGCGCCCTAGTGACATCGGATGTCATGCCTGGCCAATAATAATAAGCAAAGTTTTCTGAACGCCGAGATGGAAAAGTTGTTCACAATGCAAGGTGCGGATCAGCCCCGCACGGAGGGAATTTGGCACATCCTCAGATCGCTGTCTCCCCATGGCTGGGGAGACAGCTTTGCGGATTGTACGGTCAGAATATCAATTTATCCTGAGGGCTTGGTGTACGTGCTCCCACTCACTTGTTAGGTGATGCTGGTCGGAGATCCAATGGGCCCTATGGTGTAGTGTTTTGATGAGGGAATTCTTCTGGGCTGGATGGTGGTGGGAGTCAGGCTTTAGATAGGCATCCGTGTGGGTGGCTTTCCCAACGAGCTATCAGGTCTCTTCTCGATCAAAACATCCAGGAATGGTAGCTTGCCATTCTTTTCCACTTCCATGGATAATTTGATAAATGGGTGTATGGAATTGATGTGGTTGAGAAATTAATTCTAGATTTGAAGCTTTCGTGACTGCAAGGATTCATACTCTTAGGTTTTGTCGGTAAAGTCACGTAGGTAAAAATAAATAGTAAAATAAAAAAATAGAAATATGTTTATTATTTTATTTCTATTATTATTATTTCTATTATGTTTATTTTATTATTTATTTTTACCTACGTGACTTTATCGAAAAAACCTAAGAGTTGAGAAATTGGTTCAGTGCTGTCAGGCCTCGTGGCCAGATGACGAACGTGTCATCTCCGTATCTCTTCCACAAGGAAGGACGTAGGGTGGATATCTGGATGGCATCTGTCTCAAATTTCTCTATGAAAACATTCGCTACCACTGGCGATAATGGAAAACCCATTGGGGTACCCTCAATTTGTTTGTAGAATGTACCATTCCAGGTGAAGTAAGTGTTGGTAAGGCAGTGCCTTAATTCAGTCCCTGTTGGATCAAGTTTTCAATGATTACAATGGTATCAGGTACAGGTACCTTGGTGAACAGGGAGACTACATCTAAACTGACAAGTAAATCATCTGGAGACAGTGAGATGTCCTTGATTAGATAAACCAAGTGAGCTGAGTTAAGTAAAGCTGAGGTGGTCTTGGCCGTGAAAGGAAGCAGAGTTTCAGACAGAAATCGGGCCAGTTTGTAGGTGGGTGAGTTAATGGTGGAGACGATAGGACGGAGCGGGGTACCTTCTTTGAGGATCTTTGGAAGGCCATAAAATCTGGGTGGTCTAGCAGCCAAAGGTTTCAGAGAGCGCTGCTTGGTCAAATCGATAAGATAAGTCGAATTAGTGATGATATTGTTGGTTTTTTTACCTAGGCGGTTGGTGGGATCTCTGTTGATTTTGGTGTTGTTGCTATTATTAAGAAGGTCCTGAATGTTGTTGTTCTAAGTGGTTTAGTCCATGATGACAGTGGCATTGACCTTGTCGGCTGAGAGGATGACTATGTCATCTCTGTTTTTTTATTGAGAGAGTTCAAAACGCTTGTCCTTGCTGATGTTGCTAATGGGTTTCTTAATGTTTTTTGAGGATAGCAGCGATTTCAGATCTAGCGACGTCTGCCGGGATGTGTCCCAAGCCTTTGAGGGCTACGTCGACTTGGGCAATGATATCATCCACTGGGATGTGTTTAGGGGTGACTGCGAAATTCAACCCTTTAGCTAGTACCGATTTTAGGCTGTCAGAAATTGGGATGTTACTGATTGATGACAATCTTGTTAACATCTCACTTTTTAGCATGTGGCAGAGGTCGCAACCGGGTACCCGATACCCGTACCCTACCCGATACCCGGCTACCCGTACCCGCCCGGGTATGGGTACGGGTAGCCGTTTGCGACCCTAATGCGGCTGGGTACGGGTAGGCCGTGAGTCACTGGTGAGTAGCCGTTTGTCATTCATTTCGGGTAGGGTACGGGTAGGGTACGGGTAAGGAATCAACACCCGTTTGCGACCTCTGGCATGTGGCTCTGGCTTCTTTTTTGACAGGAGGTTGAATTTAGCAATCAAGTTAACTTTACATTTGGTTGACATTGAAGTAGCTGAAACAACTGTCATGTTATCTACATGGTCCCAATCAGATGTGGATATTTTATCTGTTAATTCTAAGTGTGATTGTAAGATAATCTTGTCTAAATTATCAAGTTCAAATCGGAGCAATCTTATTCTCTCTGAGATTAGAGCTCGGCTGGCCATAAAACACATTCCTGCGGAGGGAGCTGGTAGGAACGTTGGGTTGCTTAGTCAATGGCCAGGGTCAACGGTGGCGTGGTGTATTCCACAAATATGCCCGACTGCGAGGGCGGGCACAAGCCGGCGTGAGTAGGTTTATCGTTGAGTTTTATAAGGGCACCACAGGGTGACCAGCCCCTCCCCACCCAGCCCAAACCCCTCCCACCCCCCACCCAGCCCCTCCCCACCCTCCCCTCTCCATCCAGCCCCTCCCCACCCAGCCCCTCTCCACCCAGCCCCACCCCTCCCATTTTTGGATGCACGACGGACGGACGGACACAATAATCCCCTGTGGGCTGTGTAACCAGGAGGTTCCTATCAGTACAAGATCCGTTTACAGTCAGGAGAAGTGACAGCAGCAGATGTGAGTGTAAAGACGATCGGTATTACCTTGGTGTCGCGGCATCTCTTCAGAAAGGTGAGATACTCGATCAGGTGAGCATTAATTCTAGATTTGAAGCTTTCGTGACTGCAAGGATTCATATTCTTAGGTTTTTTCGGTAAAGTCACGGAGGTAAAACATTAAAATTAATAAAAGTAAAACACAGCTGTCGGGCTGTGACGGTTCCGCCTGAAGACGGAAGCTTGTGTTGCTTCCGAAACGTCGTGATTTTTATTTTATTTTATTAATTTTAATGTTTTACCTACGTGACTTTACCGAAAAAACCTAAGAACAGGTGAGCATTCTTGTCTCGCAGTCTGCCTCCCCCCCCCCCTTCTCTCTCCCTCCCTACTGCCGAGGCCTATATAACCTCGTGCCACGGAAGATCTCTCGCCTACTTCAGCAGTTTTTTTTCTTGCTGTGGTTGTCCCACCTGATGATGATTGCTTGTGTTGCGATCTAAATGTCGTGATCTATTATTTTCTACCTACGTGACTTTACCAAAAGAACCAAAGAGTATGGATTCCTGCAGTCACGAAAGCTTTAAATCAGGGCTGCTGCAACCGCAATTCCCCTTCTCTGGCAGAAACCCCATTCCATGTCACTACACATGAACAGGACAGGTAACGTGTTATGATTTATCACCATCGTCATATACCATCACCCATCATCACCACCACCACCACACCACCGATCATCATCACCACCGATCATCATCACAACCCATCATAATCACCAACCACCATCATTACAACCCATCACCATCATCACACACCATCACCCATCATTAAATACCACCACTCAGCCACCATAACCAGCACCCATCATCATCACCACCGATCACCCATCATCATCACCACCCAGACATCCACCCTACGTCCTTCCTTGTGGAAGAGATATTTGGATGGCACTTTCGTTATTTGGCCACATGGTCTGCCAGCATTGAACCAATTTCTCAACCACATTAATTCCATACACCCATCCATCAAATTCACCATGGAAGTGGAGGATGGCAAGCTACCATTCCTGGATGTTTTTTGTGATAAGAGACCTGATAGGTCCTTGGGACACTCTGTCTACAGGAAAGCCACCCACACAGATTCCTATCTGAAACCTGATTCCCACCACCATCCGGCACAGAAGAATTTTCTCATCAAAACACTACACCATAGGGCCCACTGAATTTCTGACCAACACCACCTAGCCAGTGAAGTGGAACACGTACACCAGGCCCTTAAGATGAATGGGTACTCGGACCGCATTATTTGCAAAGTTGTTTCTCCAACCATGGAGAAACAACCCCCTGAGATGCCGATCAAAACCATCATGTTACCATACATAGCAGGCGTTACCAAAACAATTTCCAAAATCTTAAACAAACACAAGATCCATGTCCGATTCAGTACAGTACACAAAATCCGTGATCTAATCCCATCTGTGAAGGATGTCATTCATGACATGCAATATCCTGGAGTCTACAAACTAAGTTGCACCTGTGGTGATTGTTACATTGGGGAAACGAAACGTCATGTCTCGGACCGTGTTCGCAAGCACAAGGCAGATCTGAAACAAGGCAGAACTAATACCTCTGCCGTGGCTGACCATTGCTATAACGCTGTGGGCTCTCATGATATTGTTTTTTCCGAGACCAAGGTGCTCTACAAACTTTCGGGCTACTATCAAAGGTTTTGTTCATGAAGCCATCCAGATCCATAAACAGAACTTCAACCGGGAAAATGAATACAGATTGAGCAATCATTGGAAGGATGTTATTAACCAGGTAAAACCATAATTGCTTTTGGCCTGCTTTCATATCCGCATCTCCAGTTTCCTAACCCTCCCACTCCCAGCCCCGCCCACTTCCCCACCCCACCCAGGCATTTTTTGCCGTGCTTGTGTCCTCCACTCCCCCTATCCCACACTCCCACCCTCCCTGTCTCTCCTCCCTGGCTCCCTACCCTCCCACTCCCAGCCCCGCCCACTTCACCTCCCCACCCCATCATGTTTTGCCGTGCGTGTGTCTTACTTGTAGCCTCCACTCCCCCTACCCCACACCCCCACCCTCCCTGTCTCTCCTCCCTTGCTCCCCCCCCCCATCTCTTGCCGATATGGCCTCTTGTTGCAGCAGCTCTTTTGCCCACTTCAGCAATTGTTTCTTGCTGTTGGTTGTCCCAACTGATGACGGATGCTTGTGTTGCGCCCGAAACGTCGTGATTTAATATAATTTATT
Source organism: Lampetra planeri (assembly GCF_965212315.1). Taxonomy (NCBI): domain Eukaryota; kingdom Metazoa; phylum Chordata; class Hyperoartia; order Petromyzontiformes; family Petromyzontidae; genus Lampetra; species Lampetra planeri. Next base: position 2,251,121 of record NC_136176.1, on the reverse strand, counting down.
TTATACCTACGTGACTTTACCGAAAGAACCAAAGAGTATGTATCTCTGCAGTCACGAAAACTTCAAATCTAGATTCGAGATGACATAATAATCCTCTCGGCCGACAAGGGCAATGCTACTGTCATCATGGATAACACCACATACGACAAAATCCAGGACCTTCTTAATGATGGCAGTTATACCAAAATCAACAAAGATCCTACTAACAGCCTGACTACAAAAACCAACAATATCATTACCAGTTCGACTTCTCTAATCAAACCAGTCAAACGGCTCTCCCTAAAACCTTCTGCTACTAGACCACCCAGATTCTATGGTCTTCCTAAGATCCATAAAGAAGGTACTCCACTTCGGCCCATCGTTTCCACTATCAACTCACCTACCTACAAACTGGCCCGTTTTCTGTCCGATACCTTGCTTCCATTCACTGACAAGACTACCTCAGCAGTACATAACTCAGCTCACTTGGTCTCTCTAATCAAGGGCATTTCACTGTCCCCAGATGATTTTCACGTCAGCTTTGATGTAGTTTCTCTGCCCACCAAGGTTCCTGTGCCTGACACTTTAGCAATAATTGAAGATTTAGTCCAACATGGACTGAATCTTGATGTTCCTACTCTGGTTAGGCACTGCCTTACCAACACTTACGTCACCTGAAATGGTACTTTCTACAAACAAAATGAAGGTACCCCATGGGTTCCCCCTTATCACCAGTGATAGCGAATGTTTTCATGGAGAAATTTGAAACAGATGCCATCCAGACATCCACCCTACGCCCTTCCTTGTGGAAGAGATATGTAGATTACACTTTCGTCATTTGGCCACATGGCCTGCCAGCATTGGACCAATTTCTCAACCACATTAATTCCATACACCCATCCATCAAATTCACCATGGAAGTGGAGAAGGATGGTAAGCTACCATTCCTGGATGTTTTGTTTGATAAGAGACCTGATGGCGCATTGGGACACTGTCTACAGGAAAGCCACCCACACAGATTCCTATCTGAAACCTGATTCCCACCACCATCCGGCATAGAAGAATTCCCTCATCAAAACACTACACCATAGGGCCCACTGCATTTCTGACCAACACCACCTAGCCAGTGAACTGGAACACATACACCAGGCCCTCAAGATGAATGGGTACTCGAACCGCATTATTTGCAAAGCTGTTTCTACAACCATGGAGAAACAACCTTCTGAGACGCCGATCAAAACCATCACGTTACCATACATATGTAATAATGTTCCAGGAGACTTTGACACCGGGGTTGGAGGCACACGTATTTATTCCGTGTCGGTACAGTACAGCACTGACATACAACACTGGAGGGGGTATCGGCCCCCTCACCCGTCTAACTGGGGATACACTCTCTAGCTACACCTAGCCTACCTCTGGGTCCTCCACTAATGGGCTAGAGGAGGCTAGCTAGCCCGACACTGGTAAGTCGGGCTCACGGTACCCGGAGTCCCAGACCAGCTCTGACAAGAGCACCGGCTCTGGCTCTCGGGACCACGCCACTGGCTCGATCCTGTGCGGCCCTGATAAGGGCGGCGATCCAGGGGAGTCCAGGGCTCTATCTATGACGATCTTCCGTCTTCACTGGTTTAGCTTAACATCTCCCCCTGAGCCCTCCGGCTCATCCCCTTTTATACCAAAACCCCCCGCTCCGAGTCAGCCCCCCAGACTGCCCGATGCGGACGTCGCTGGGAGCACCTGTCCGTGCTCCGACATAGCCACGCCCACTGTGATTCTTTCCCATCTGATCCCATTGTATACAGCCCCTCCGTAACACCCCTACACATAGCAGGCGTTACCAAAAATATTTCAAAAATCTTAAACAAACATAAGATCCAGGTCTGATTCAGTACAGTACACAAAATCCGTGATCTAATCCCATCTGTGAAGGATGTCATTCATGACATGCAATATTCTGAAGTCTACAAACTAAGTTGCACCTGTGGTGGGTGTTACATTGGGGAAACGAAACGATATATCTCGGACCGTGTTCGCGAGCACAAGTCAGATCTGAAACACGGCAGAACCAAGACCATTGCTATAACGCTGTGGGCTCTCATGATATTGTTTTTTCCGAGACCAAGGTGCTCTGCAAACCTTCGGGCTACTTATTCTTAGGTTTTTTTCGGTAAAGTCACGTAGGTAAAACATTTAAATTAATATTAATAAAAGTAAAATAAAAATAAAATAAAAATCACGACGTTTCGGAGGCAACACAAGCTTCCGTCTTCAGGTGGAACCGTCACAGCACGATTGCTGTACTTGAAACATTACCGAAAAAACCTAAGAATATAAATCCTTGCAGTCACGAAAGCTTCAAATCTAGAACTTCGGGCTACTATCAAAGGTTTGTTCGTGAAGCCATCCAGATATATAAACATAGGCATAACTTCAACCGAGAAGATGGATACAAATTGAGCAATCATTGGAAGGATGTCATTAACCAAGTAAAACCTTAACTGCTTTAAGGTGTTGCCTTCATATCCGCATCTCTAGTTTCTTCAGCCTCCTAGTCCCGCTCACTTTTGCCTTGCTCGTTTGCTAATCCCTCTAGTAGCACTCCATTCCCCCTACCCCACACCCCCCTCTCTATCTCTCCTCCCTGGCTCCTCCCCCCTCTCTTACCGACATAGCCTGTCACAGCAGTCCCTTTGTCCACTTCAGAAATTATTTCTTGCTGTGGTTGTCCCACCTGATGCCGGACACTTGTGTTGTGCCAGAAACGTCGTGATTTAATTTAGTTGTTTTCATTCTATTTATATATTTTTTATTTTTTACCTACGTGACTTTACCAAAAAAACCAAAGAGTATGGATCCTGCAGTCACGAAAACTTCAAATCTAGAATTTAATTTATTGTATTTTATACCTACGTGACTTTACCGAAAGTAACCATTAAGGGTTAATTGCACGGATCAATGAGTCGGACATTTCCAGTACTGGAATGAAAATTCCTAGCATAAGAGTTTGCATATTAGAGTGTTTTGTTTTTAGATATTAAAGTTGCTTAACGCAGAAGAGTCTGAATGTCCCTTCCTAAGTTAATGCGTAATAAGCATAATTATAAGAACTGTATCCTGTGGTGAGATCTGAATTTTGAGACCTGACATAAACACACTAAAACATCATCAGTAAAAGTTCAAGCGAGAATCACTGTATTATATTCTTTAGGTCTTTCGGTAAAGTCACGCTGATAGGTTCAAAGAAAATAACAAAAACCTATCAACGTGACTTCACCGGAAGATCCAAAGAATATGAATTCCTGCAGATTCCTGCAGTCACGAAAGCTTTAAGTCAATCAATGTATTATCACGATTGGTAATACACCAGGAGACAATGCAGCAGAGCCTAATTCACATAATTACATACACTTGCATAACTTCATACAATTGTAATAAAGGACTCCGTCACACGATGTTGGTCTCCGTTGGTCCTTTATTGATGTTCTTCTCCTCCTCACCCCGCTGGCCTCCTCCTCGGCCCAGCGTCGTCTCTCCTTGCGCCCCGCGCACTCTGCAGCTACCCTGCTGCTCCGCCCTGCAGCCACACTGCTGCTCCGCTCTGCAGCCACACTGCTGCTCCGCTCTGCAGCCACACTGCTGCTCCGCTCTGCAGCCACACTGCTGCTCCGCTTTGCAGCCACACTGCTGCTCCGCTCTGCAGCCACACTGCTGCTCCGCTCTGCAGCCACACTGCTGCTCCGCTAGCCCTGCAGCTACTCTGCTGCCTGTGCAACCTCGCACCCTCTGCTAGCCCTCCGCTAGCTCTGCAGCTACTCTGCTGCTCCGTGCAACCTCGCACGCCCTGTGCGCCCCGCGCAGCTGGCGCCGTCTGGCGAGCCCTATCAGCCTCGCGACTGAGGGCACGGCGGCCACCCAACGTGGTCTCCCTCTTCACTCCCTCGACTGCTCCAGATGTCTTCCGGTCTCCTTCCTATAACCTCTCCCCCACGTGACCTTGACTCCTCCCTCGCGGATCGTCACATCTGGCCTGCCCATTTACGCTCGCATTACATGATCCCCCCCCTAAAGAAAAATCCAGCCGTTCTCGGCTAAAACAGGACAAAATAATGCGAGCGAAGGCATCACAATCAGGAGTCACCCCAGACACAACGGAGATTATAACAACAACAACACAAGTAACGAAAGGGGAGGGATCAGGATCCGGAACAGAACACCGGCCCGTCCTCCGCACGACAACAACAAGAATAAGAATGGAACAATGCACAACAACGGCAACCGACACGCAAGAACGGTCGACGCGCATAACCCAGGAATGTGGTGTCTTAGAGCGTGTCCGTGTTGCTGTTCCATCCGCTCGGCTCAAGTCCAACGTCAGAGAGCAACTGGTAGAGCAGGAGTGACGAACGGGCGCTCAATTCCTCCTTCAAGTCCACATCCGGTTAGCACACCAGGTAACACCCAGTGTGGCAGGCGCCGAAGATCTGTGACGAGAAGGAGAATCCAACCCCCTGAGGCACAACGCAACAACGCACATCCGCATGTCGTACACGACAGCCACCCGGCCCCAGGGTAGTGGAGATGATGTAAATCCGGCCTGCTAAAGAAAAACCACAATAAATACCCAAAAATAGACGCGATGGATGCCCCAGTATTTACATTTTAACAAAAATATTATTTACACGTGACAACAACAACAACAACAAAAAATAATTTCCTGCTCTTGCCCACCAGCAGTCCTCCCTTGAGGAACAGCACAGACATCTCACGTACACAGCATGTACCCACTGTCACTCTCAACAAAGCCCCCAGCCGCATACCCTCGTGTGGAGAGAGCGCCGGGAGTGAGAGATCACGGGGCGGCGCGGCGTGAGTGGTGAGGCGCGCTGACACTGTGGGAAAACAGGATCGTAGCCAGCGCCCAGTGATTGGTCAAATGGGATGGGTGCTCTCAGCGATGTCCGCAGGAGGTGTATAAAGGGTGACGCGCGAGAGCACTCGGGGTTGTTGTTAACCAGTTGAAGATCGAAGACGGAGTGAAGAGGTAGTGCCCTGAGACCCCTAGTCCCGCTGTCCTTGTTGGGACCGGGGCCCTGTGTGGCTCGGAGGCGAGACTGTGGGACCCGTGGTCCGACGCCCATGTGGGTCGGGACTGTGGGACCCAGAGTCGAGAGGGACACCCCGGCTGGGTGTGTTCCGAGATGCTACGGGGCGTAAGAGCCCGTGTTGGTGTAGCCAGGAGAACCGTGTGGGGTAGGCTGGTGTTAGCCACCC